>NW_024540965.1:0-13238 GCF_016647625.1 Suillus subalutaceus
TAGCATGGAAGATATGTTCCTCGCACACTTGACTATTTACCCGTCAACATGCAGCCTCCAGCAAACAAGCCCGCACACGCCATCCCATACTTTACCCCTGCGCAGGTCCCCGCTGCGCAGGCACAGCATTTGACCCCAGCCCGATGGAACTCGTGTACCAAAGTTGTTCCAGCCCATTAAGATTAGAGGGACGACATTCACAACCGTATCTTCGTGAGTCATCGTATCGATCGATGAGGTCCCCTGATGTCCCATCCCAATCTCGTGTAGCTATCTCCAATGGCTCAATATTCTGCAGACGACGGTCATCTCACATCCTGGCATATGGCGCACCGTAAGTTGATGAATCTCAGGCATGAGAAGTACTCACGGCATTCAGTGGGCGGCATCTTCACGCGTGGTCCTGGTCTTTCTATGATCGAAGCCACAGCGGTTGTCGCAGAGGGTCGCGTCACTTCTGAAGACTCAGGACTCTGGAAAGACAGCCAAATCGAGCCCCTCCGCAAGATAGTCGAGTTTGCCCATTCACAAAACCAAAAGATTGGCATTCAGCTTGGCCACGCTGGCCGGAAAGCGTCCACCGTTGTGCCGTGGTTAAATACGGGTCTTGCAGCGACTGAGAGCATGGGCGGATGGCCAGACAATGTATGGGGCCTTCCACGGTCCCTTACAAGGACACCTTCCCTGTGCCTAAGGAACTATCGAAGGCGCAGATCAAGGCGATCGTCGTCGCATTTGTAGAAGCCGAGAGAGCGTTGAAAGCTGGCATTGACGTCGTTGAAATTCACCACGCACACGGCTATCTGCTGTTCTCCTTCTTGAGCCCCATCAGCAACACACGCACAGACGAGTACGGCGGAAGCTTTGAGAATCGAATTCGTTTAACTCTCGAGGTCGTGGATGCTATCCGTAACGTTATTCCTGAAGACATGCCACTCTTCCTGAGGTATCTTTGAGTCCATAAGATGTTCTTGCTTGATCTGAATGATGCCTCGTAGGATTTCTGCGACAGAATGGCTCGAAGAAGCGCTTCCAGATGAACCATCGTGGCGTGTCGAGGATACCGTCAGACTTGCTGGTATTCTTGCCGAGCATGGCGTTGACTTCCTCGACGTCTCTAGCGGTGGAAACCACCCAAAAGCCATCATGAAATCTGGGCCGGCGTACCAAGCGCCGTTCGCACAGGCAGTCAAACAAGCTCTTGGGGATAAGCTTGTCGTCGGGTGTGTCGGGTCGATCGCCAATGGCAAGGTCGCCCAAGAAGTGCTTGACAAAGGTCAAGCCGATGTCGTACTGGTTGGACGACAATTCCAAAAGAACCCGGCGAGTGTTTGGGCGTGAGTGTATACTCGTGAGATAAGTTAGGACCTGACCTGATGATGTGTTGGTAGATTTGCGTCAGACCTTGGCGTCGCGATCAAGATAGCGAACCAGATTGGGTGGGGCTTCGGGGGTCGAGGTAGCAGTCATAAGAAGATTGACTGGTGATTGCAATTGTTAGGAGTTTTGATATAATGTATATGGGACGAACAGGAATGTCGCGTATACCCACGCACAATTATGGAGACACGAAGACCTTGAGTCACAAGATGTTGAAGCAAAGCCCATGTTGCATCACTCGAAGTGACCCACCGCAAAGTCAAGATTGGACATTGTGACAGCGAATAGTGAATGGTTAGCATCCAATGAAACTATCCACCATTCATTATCATGACGATACCTACTGCAGTCCAACTTCTGATCACGAAGCCGTCCTCAAATCATTTCAAGTATCAGAGCCGCAAATCGATCACCCAAGAATTATGCTGTCAACTCACTCCCAGAAAGCCCTTCCGATTGTCCGAGTGAGAGGTTCGCCTGGTCCGTCATTAGGGTTTGGGATAAAACTATTCGGGCAAGCTTTTTAGCCAGGTTGCAGTCAGGCTCCTTCCCAGCCCCCGATTCGAGTGTGGAGGGGCGATATCTGAGGGCACTGTGTGATAAGTCACATGATACAAAAAAATTCAAACCCAGCTGAATCAATCTACGCTTAGATGGAGGTCTCATGATTTAGGGCAAGCGGAGTCCCCCAACTCCATGCTCGGGGGACTCGGTCACATTTTATTATAGACAGAGTCGCAGAATACAAAAATTGAGTAGACGCTAATAGCCGGAACTCGAGAGAAGAAAATGAGACTAACTAGAGAGATTGAGACTCGAGAGTGGTGGTCTAAAGAGCTAGACATTCAACGCAAGGACGTAAACAAGCTAGGAAGAAAAGCTAAACACTTAACAGCTAGAAGGAACGACCCGATACACGAAGAATATAGAATGGCCCAATCGCTTCTCGGAAAGCATCAAGAATGCAAAGGAAGAACACTGGAAGGAATGGCTGGAAGGACTCACCCTCACAGGAACCTGGACCCTTCACAAGTACGTAGCGAGTGCCCCCGCTGACCAAATACACACTAGAATCAAACACTTCAAGATCCCAGAGTGAATGGACAGAACGGCACCACACAGGACAACGCTCGCAAGAGCGAGCTACTATATGACGTGTTTTTCCGACCCCCGCTAGAAAATGATCACGTAGACCCGACTTCAAGTATCCCCCTCCTGTTGGTGAATTCGAGCTGATCACAGATCCACAGATTCACTGAGCCATCAAAAAGCTCTCCCCCTTCAAGGCCCCAGGTCTAAACAGGCATATGCAATGTCGTATTCATGCGCTGCGCAGACCAGCTAGTACCCTTCATGGGACCAATATTTAGGGCGACATTCACGCTAGAAGTCTACCACCGAAAGACTGGAAATGCTCATCTACGATAGTTCTCAGAAAGCCAGGCAAACCAGATTATAGCGTCCCTAAGGCGTACCGTCCGATTACGCTTTGGACACAATGGCTAAAATCTTATCATCATGCGTTGCAGACGATCTGACATACATTGCCGAACAGAACAACCTCCTCCCCGCCATGCACTTCGGTGGCCGACCAGGACGCTCAACAACGGACTCGCTTCCACCTCCTTACCAAGTTTATCACCGACTCATGGGCCTCGCAAAATAACCACAGTTTCACTGCTATTCTTGGATGTCAAAGCGGCCCTTTCCGAGCGTGGTGGTAAACAAGCTCATGCACAACCTCAGGAAAGTGGGAATCCCACAGGAGTACGTCAATTGGTATAGACGACTGCCTCGAACAACCGGTCTGACATACCTCTTTTTCGACGACTACCAGTCCAACCTGTTCAACGTAATAGATGGTGTTGACCAGGGCTGTCCGCTATCGCCCCTAGGATTTGTTTTCTACAATTCAGACGTGTTAAGAGTAGCTGACCCCAATCCTAGACAGGGAGAACTAAGCCTAGGATTCCTAGACGACGTGGCACTCGCAGCAAGGGGTAAATCATATGAAGAGTCCAACGGCAAACTCAAACATATGATGGAAAAACGAGGCGGTGCTCTCGAATGGAGCTGAGGAGCACAGCGCAGAATTCGAGCTCGACAAAACCGCACTAATCTGCCTCTCCAGTGCACGGAAGCCCCGACCCAGACAACCCCCACAAGTCAATCCCACCCCCCCGCCTACCTATAACCATCCGCAACCACACCATACAACCGTCGAAATCGCACAAGTTCCTGGGGGTCATAATTGACCAAAACCTCAACTTTAAAGAGCACGCCGCCCATGCCATGGCAAAAGGAACAAAGTACGCGATGGCATGCAGACGGATCATCCGCCCCACCAGGGGCATCCATGGCAAGCTGGTAAAAGGCTTTTCGAGAGCGTCATTCTCCCGAAGATGATGTACGCGGCGGATATATGGTGCGCAGGCCTAGTGGCGAAGGGCAGAGGAAAGAATGGAGGGGGACGAGGAGCAAGGGGATTCGCATCCCAGATAGCCAGGGTTCAGAGGACGGCCACATTGTTGATAACAGGAGGACTAAGATCAACCAACAACTGATATTCTGGATGCTCACGCTAATGTACTCCCCTTTCAGCAGGCATTAAGGAAGACATGCTATCGAGCATCCCTAAGGATGGCTACACTCCTCCCACCCACCCGCTAGCCAAAGAAATCAAGAAAGCATTGAGTATAGCGAAAAACGACAGTTCCCAGGGGAGAAAGCGATATCCCTCACCTCTACACAGGCTGATGAATGAATTTCAGATTAACCCATCCAACATCGAGAAAAATTGAACCGTCAGACATTACCCCAAGTGGGAACCGGACGTCGATACGCATATTGCAGAGTCAACGCAGCAAGCGGTAAAAGACTGACACAACTCGCCACAGAAGAACTACGGGCATATTCGGACGGATCATCAGTGGACGGGGGAGTAGGAGGTCGCAGCAGTACTGATGAGGGGAGAGGAGGTGATAAGAGGAAAGATTGCATCTGGGAAGCGACGAGGGAACTAGACCGTATACGAGGCAGAGCTGGCAGGGATGATCCTGGCAATCCAACTGTGAAGGAGGAAGGAGGGCAGCAGGGGGGGAATGATGGCGCTAGGCGTAGACAACCAGGCGGCAATACTTCGCACGGACAGCATTCCAATCAAGACCCAGGCCACCACCTAGCAGACCATATTCACGACGACCTGCGCAAACTTGCTACCCCTCAAAGACGCAGAAAACTAGTCATCGGTGGTCGCCGGGCCACAAAGGCATACCTGGCAATGAGGCAGCGGACGAGGAAGCGAAGAAAAGCCGCGGTCAGGAGGACTCCTCAGAAGCGCACGAACTCCCCAAGTCACTCTTGACCAGAGACGGTGCAATCAGAATACTCCCGCAAAGCAAATCCGCTCTCAAACAGCATTTCTATGGCAGGATCAAAGACGAAGCCGTGAGCATCATGAAAGAATCACCCCTGTTACACCCGGCTCAACTCCATCGATCACACGGCTCCGTCCAAGAAATTCGCAAGCAAAATCGCAAACCTACCAAGAAAGCACGGGACGCTACTCTTCAACTACGCACCGGTCACATCGCCCTCAACAACATCTCCACCTGCATAAGCTAGAGCGCCGTCAGCGACATGCCAGGAATGCCATGCCCACGAAGAAAACTGTCCACCACTTCCTGTTAGTATGCCCCAAATTCGCCAGACAACGCAACGCACTCAGCATGGAAGTAGGACCGCGCCAGCTCCACATCAAATATCTTCTAAGCGAAAGCAAAGGAATCAGAGCGACACTCAAATACATCGCGCGCACAAGAAGAATGGAACAGGCTTTCAGAGACGTCACCCCCCCAGAGGAGAAGAAATGAGGAAGAAGGAAAGAGGGAGCAGCTAGAGAAGAGGAGAAGCGCATGCAAAATGTAACACAATATTCCAACGCCTTGAGACGGCGTCACTGTCCCTGCTCACGCACGGGCCATTGATTAGCACCGACACACCAGAGTCACGATATATATTTAGCAACGTACAATATTGTAGGTAGTGTCCACCATAGGGCCCCGCCCCACAGGACAATAAACAAGGATCCAAAAAAAAAAAAAAAAAAGAGACTCGAGAGAGACTCGACGAGCTAGGGTCTTGGAAAGATGCTAAAGGGCTAATTTTTTTATTTTTTTTTATTTTTATTTTTTAGAAATGTGATGAGGTGTGGACCGATGCCAAGATGAGAGGACCAGAACTGTGATTATGGCGCATGTGCTGTGCCTTGCATAAGTGTATGCAACACGTAAGGATGCTGACAAATATACTTGTTGTATTCGTCTGAGGACCATTGTCCTGCTGCCCAGATGAGATCTGGAGCCATTCCTGCTGCTGCAAGGGCTGTTGCCCCTCCTGCTCGCATGGAATGGCCTGAGAATTGTGTCCCACAAAAATGGTGTAGCCGGCGCAGGAACCAGGCACGTGTAGGCACACTGCCTGAGCTGGTAACCCAAAGAGCTGGATGGTGAAGGAAGGAGGCATCGCGAGTGCTGAGATAGCATTTCATGTTCTTCATTGGATCATATGGCGCTTGTGGTTCTTCATAGAGGAGGATTGAGAAACTTGTTCCCAGACTGTCGTTCTTCTGATAGGGCAGGATATAACAGACTGATGTAGCCGTCCAAGTCAGAGTGTGATGGAGTGAGATCTTGCAGTAGCTTTGGAGTTTTACTGAGTCTGGCCAGACAAGCTCTCCAAGCCGTTGGAGGCTCTTGAAGCCAGTTATTAGTATTGTGACGAACAAGCAATCATCATATGATGGTTGATCACCCACGATGTTTACCACGCGTGCAAAATCCTCCAGGCTAATAGGCAGTTTTTGTTGAATTGGTCTTGATAAGCGACGTTTGCATCCCTGCAATGTCTGAGTTACCAGTGGTGAGAGGCTGGGCAGCGCGTACATCAGGATACATAGTCTCCAGCTGATTAGCAATACCGAGAAGATAGCTATCGACAGATCGGTGCTCAATGTGATGTGAGAGCCACACAATATAATATGACAATGTGTCAGGCATGGGGATCAATGACACGATGGTGGAGCTAGCAGAATGTGATGTAAGAATTGAGATGAGAATCATAAGCAGCTGAAGTAGATGATTCAATAGCAAACTCAAGAGCAAGCAAGCGCTCATAAAAGAGATGCTCATCTGTCCAGGCATCCCATATGGGTTGCCTAGACGACGCAGACACTGATCATTTTTTGGCTGCCCCTAGTGCATTCCGAGGGGGTTCAAAATCATAGATTTGCGCATCTGGTTGCAAACTGCAGTGCTCGTTCATTCTGAAGCGTGACAAGGCATCAGCCATGTTGTTCTCACTCCCACTCACATGTTCTACATGCAGATCCACATTATGCTGAATGAGGATGTCAACTGCGGAGATCAGGATGGAATTATAAGGAGGGTGTGCTTGCAATGTGTTAAACATAGCGACTGTATTCATGTTGTTGGTATAGATGAGCATCCCTCAGGGGAACCTCAGGCATATTCTGAATGGCGGTGAATCACCAAACAGACAGCCAAGGCTTCCATAAAAAGATGGTGTCATGTGGTGCACCATCTGGCAAGGGACTTTGGCAGGCAAAATTCTCATTGGGAAACCAAAGACCTAACCCAACTCCAGATGCATCAGTGTATGCAACCACCACATCCTCAGACTGTGGGATGAAGTCCAGGGATCTATAAAATAGAAGACCAGGTGAATGACTGATGTGATCTGCCATCCAGTGAACCTTGTGAATGATGGCATTGTTGACATGTAGCCGAGCAAATGGCTTTGATTTCCCGCATATCTTCTCATAGATGGCAGATAGTCCTGGTTTCAGAAGAGGAAACACATTAAAACTCCATTCACACCACCGGTGAGTCATTGAAACTCTTGAAGTGACCACCTGTATCCTTTCCCACCAATTGCTGCAGGTGTAACACCAGTGCTTCCTTCTGCTCAGGGAGTGTTGCTGACATAGCATTAGGGTCGATGTCAAAGCCGATAATGGTTAGTGGTAAGCCAAGCAGCTGTTTGGGTCGCTCGTGGAGGCAGGCCAATCTTGTCCCATAATTGAAGTAGTTGTGTTTGTTTCACAGGAAAGGAACATTGGTAAGGTGGGTAATAGAGCTGCCAAGATGCAAGCTTGAAAGAGAAGGAGTCGTCCATATGTTTTTAGTGCATCAATCAGGATCTGATGAATCGTGATCCAAGCGACCAAAGACATAAAGGAGATCCAAACTTTGGGCAAACCTCGCCCTCCAAAATTGTTATTGCAATCCACATTCCTTCCCTTTTACAGTCAAAATCTGCTTTACTTGCCAGAGGGGGTGCATAGGCAATCTTCAGAAAGCTGTGAACATCAGATTTGAACATTATGAGCTCTCGTTTGGGTTGTTCTCATGGAATTGAAGGAGCAAGGCACCCAGTGGGTGCAGACCATTTGTGCCTTTGATGGAGTCTGAATTGATCATCAAGTTAAGGGAATAATCACCAGCTGTGTGGTCGACTACGAGTTGCAATTTATCAGAGTTGGGTTTGGGAACGTATGCATGGGCACACTGTACATGCCAGGGAGTAAGTCTTGTCCAAAGCTTTCAGAGACATGTCCCAAACGAATCTCTTCCTGTAATTGAGCCTCGATGAACAGCAACTGGTCATCAGTCTTTTGACAAGTCCGCATTGAGTTGTCGTTAGTTGAAGGATATGAATCATCCGGCACATCAGCCCAAGGCCAAAAGCCTCGACATAAGGGCGACAAACTGAAATGACAAATGGCTGATTGGGATGTTCGATATTAGCAACAATTGAAAGCGGTCAACATTGATAGGACAGATAATTTTGAAAAGATCAGGTCTGAGCAATACAGTCTGGGCTGCATCGCTGTTAGGACAATGCAAGCATGTGGTAGGACTGAAGCTTGGATTGAATGGCGACCAGATTAGTCCTCATCGATGATGAGGATGTTTCAAAGCACTCTCAGCCTCATTTGGGCTTTGAGTCTTCGATATGTTTTATTTTAACATGTTTACGTCCGCAGATGTGGCCGTCTTGCTCAAATGAGCAGATATGGGCATATCGACAAGAGGCTGCGCTACGAGTGCACTCACCTGTATTCCACTTCCGACAGGGATCACGTTTGTTGGATCGGTTGACCCCTCCAGCATATGATCCTCCAGAATTGGACTTTGAATCTGCAGTGTCATTGCATTGCTTTCCATCTGAGTTAAAATGCGAGAAGATAAGATCTTTGAACTCCTGAAATTGGTGAGTTTGAGTCTCCACGAAGATCCAACCCTGTTTTCTAACAGCTTTATCGAAGCGAATGACTCTTCCATGGGCTGATGGATTGGATTGAGAGAAAGTACTTGGAGATGAATGAAAAGTATCCGTTTGAGTTCAGCCTCTTGATGAGGGAAACTGAACTTGATGGAATCAGCTGCTTTGTTCCATGCTGCTGACCAGTCAGAGTCAGTGGTGATTTTCCTTGAAGCTGCTTCTGAGACACTGTATTTGATTTCAACACCCCTGAGGGCTTCGGTTTGCCTTGTCAACCGCTCAAGAAGAGGTAATGATGGTGTGGGGCAACGTTGAGGTTGATACATTCCCCAGCGACAATTTCAGCCCATCCACTTTTATGGAACTCAGGTGCGTACTTGTGGTACATGAGGTATCGTGTGAATCTCCTTTTGGTTTTGCGACCAGTTCTTGAGTATCTCATTGGTACACTTGAGACTAGGTGAGAGCGGTTGATACCTTCTGGTTCTAACAGCTGCCTTGATGGACGAATAATCGAGCTTGGGACATTTGCGAGCAGGTTCTCCTGGCTCATTAGATCCCGCTCTACTCCTATCCTTTGGTACAGGGGCTTCTTCGTCGACATGTGCTGGTTCATCCACACGCACTCTTGGTTGCCTGGTTGGGTTGTCTCCTGAACAGGCATGCTCTGATTCAACCTCATTAAGCATGTCAAGGTAGGGTCCGGCAATAGTTGAGACACGTTGTTCCGGTGTAGAGAATAACTCAGCTGATATGGTTTCAATGAGGGCAACATTTGCCTCGATTTTGGATGTTCGTGAGCGCCTGTAATCTTTGACAATGCTAATACAGGCTGTTGCCAGGACTTGTTGGGATGTATCCTGTCCATTAGAGTTGGTTTGAGACGTACCCCCTGAAGCTGATGGTCCTGAGGCCACAGCCAATCCAGAAGATTGTGTTTGTGGTGTTGAGCTGGCATGTTCAGCAGACATAAGTTGAAGGATGATCAAATCGAAGATTTAAATAGGTAGCTAAAACTCAATGGTGCAGATGTGCATGAGCAGACGGTGCTTTGCGAGGACAAATGAAAGACGAAAGAGAAATCCAGACTCGTCATTAAGACATATATACCTGTTGAAAGAGGGGCCTCAAATGTGTAAGCCGCTGAGGCTGAGTCACAAGTTGGATTTGACTAGCATTGTGAATTGATTCAACTTGGTCAAACAAGTCAAACCACAAATAAAGTTATTCCCCTCACACGGGGCTGGAACATAACATTTGTAAACAAAGGTCAGCCACCAGTGGATTTCGAACTAACCCTAACGGCATGCAGCGCTGAAAACACTCCTAAACCTCATCATTCCCTAAACTTCAACATTCCTAAACCTTGTGAGTTCCAGATATTCAACTGTCCTAAGCCTTGCACTGCCCCAAACCCTTGTATCTTCTAAACCTTACCATTTCACTTACCACTCCCAAATTTATCACACATTTATGTCAGAAGTACTGTATCTGTAGTACAATTCAGGTTGAGACCAGCATATGTACACTACTCTAATGCACAAGGAAATATATAAGCAGTAGCTAGCTTCAATTTATTGGTTGTTGGATTATCATGTCACTGAAAATTATGACAATGAAAATCACTCAAGTCTTGCACCCAAATTACATGAAACACTTCAAGGAATATGCTCATACCACTACTAGTACTTATGACTAGGGGTTAAGACATGATCACAGACCATAAGAGAGTATTCATATTGTCTCAGAAACAAAATATCATCATTTGATACACACATACATTGTACTAACTATTATATTATATGCAATCATACTCAGTGTCACATGATACTCTCAAGGTTTTAGGAAGGGAAAGGTCTAGGTCAGGGTGAGCTTTAGGATGGGAATGAAAACCAACATTTAGGATAGGTTTAGGTTGAAGATCTGGAACTTACAAGGTTTAGGAATGTTGAGGTTTAGGGAATGACAAGGTTTAGGGAATGACAAGGTTTAGGAGTGTTTTCAGCTTAGTTAGGGTTAGTTCAAAGTCTGCTGGTGGCTGACCTTTGTTTACAAATGTATCTTCCAGCCCCTGGTGAGAGTGTGAGGGGAATAAGGTTATGCTGGGTTTGAATTTTTCTTGTATCATGTGACTTATTACAACAGTGCCCTCAAATATCACCCCTCCACGCTCAAATTTGGGGCTGGGAGGAGCCTGGGTTGCAGTTTGAGCTGTGCACAAGCCTGCAAGCAGAAAGCTCAAACAAGTGCTTACTAAGCAAGTGGCACATTTAAGAAGTGACACACGTCTTTTTCATGCCTTGTTCCTTCTTTCTCTTGCGCTCACTTGCTTATTTGTTTCATTAAAAGATTCAAGTACATACACTTGCTTAACTTTATGTAACTTCGTTGATCTATGCTACAATGACCAATACCTCGAATCTTGGACCCCCAAAAGGAGCTGGATGTAAAAGTGTTTTGTTCTTTCAACCCTGATAACAACAGGGAAATGTCTGAAGGGGAGGTGGACCACCTTGTGGACTCCTTAGGGAGAAAGCAGGGTAGGGATATCGACCCTATGGATAAGGACTTGGTTGTTGCCGAGAACCTTGCTATAGCTGCTCATAATGAAAAATGTGATGGTCGATGAGCCGATTTGAACTTCATTGAAGAAGTTTTGGACAATGAATCCTTTCTAGAGGAACTGGACATGCCACCTGTGACTCTCATGCCAAATTCCTCTTCCCATAAACTTGCACGTGCCTTTAGGTTTTTAAATTCACTTACCCCTATGATGCACAAGGCAATAGAAGCCACTTTTAGAGCTACATCGTCTTCAAAATATTCAGTTTCAGTACCCTCTACTATGTCTTCCTCAGAGGCCATTGTTTTCAAAGATTCTGATACTGTCCTTATGAAGTCCATGGACTCTGCATTTGAAATACCTAGACCCATCCTTAACCTTGCTAAGGCTCATATTCAGGTCCCACTCACCCTTCTTACCAGAGCATCGCTTTGGAAGATCCATGCAGATCCTTCCATCATCAAGATGATGAAAGGACTCATTTTGGACAACCTGGAGTTGAGCGTTATGGATGTGTCTGCTGGTTTCCTGGCTGAGACAACCTTGACAGGGGACAAGTTCTATGAGGCTTACAGGAACTTCCTGAAAATCCTAAAACTTATAGCAGATGACGCGACTGTCAAATGTTTCAAGGACCACCGTGATTTTTGTTTGTTGCATGACAAGTTCACTGACGACTTCACTTCTGTGTTAAACTTCGATATCAAAACCAGAAGGAAGTTCTTCAACAACCAGACCTTCCACCATCCAGATGCATACTTACAGCGCTGGAACAAGGTCAAAATCAACACATCTTTGCACCCCAGTGGAGCACTGTCACAAGTTCCAAATACAAATCATTATTCATTCTTGAACACTCGTAAGACATCCAATAAGTACTCAGAACTAGCGCCTGTAGAAGTGCCCACTTCAGCATCTGTACCAATATCCTTTACAAACCGTAACCCGAATCCCTTCATTCCATTAGTGCCCATTACCACTATCTCTGAAATTCCTGAGTATGATTTCCTGTCACAAGCTATCAAGTCATGTGACATCACTAGAACCTTCCAGAACCTTTCTGCAGCAGCCACATGTTTTATGACATCATAGTGTAGTTATATTTAGATCATCGTATGATTCCCTTTACTATTTAATGATTGACTAGTTAGTTCAGGTTCAGATTTAGTCTCTGCTTTTAATATATGTATATAAGTAGCTTGATGTAGTTAGTAGTTCTTTAGTTCAAACCTTCTGTCTGTACTTATTGTACCAGCCCAAATGTCACTGGTCATTCTATTCCTTTTGTTGTAATAACCTTTGTTTGAGTCCTAGTCTCTGCCCTTGCATTTATTCATTATAGGGGTTGTGACAGCACCCCGTGGTGGGAGTGGCTCACACTACAATCCATATCCTCCTTGTAAGAATGATGACCCTTCATCTGTTAATACATTGAGTGAGGGAAAGCCCTTTCGGAAGGGCAAAGGAGGGAGCAGTTCCAACTCGCTCCTTTGCATTATCTGTGGTTGGAATGGAACACAGAGCCAGCAGTTGTACTCACACACACACTTCCAAAAATGAACCTGTCATTAGTATGTGGAATGACAAGCTCCTCCCAAGTCTACCTCTTCTCCCATCTGCATCTCATTCAACATTGGAAAGTGACACTCACCAAAACATCATTAGACATCATACACATTTGTTCTGTCTGCAGTGACAAATCACACAGTGTGACCTCTAAGTCTTGCTTCTGATGTCCACAACCACATAGTGACACCATACAATGCCAATGCATACAAGTCACTCCTTCATGAATTCAATTTGACTCACACCTTCACTTGTCTTCAATCTCGAGCATGGTTTCCCCATTGGTGACACGGTGTATGAGTGAGGTCTATCTTAATCAAGAATGAAGTGGATGTTTCTATGTAAGAATAGAAAACACTCAGGAACTTGTGATGCCACATAAGTTAAAATGGTCATCTATGCAAAGCTCTCGAATTTTTTTTGA
>NW_024540966.1:0-13234 GCF_016647625.1 Suillus subalutaceus
GCTGATAGCCCAAGGTTCCGGAATCCACAGCATAATCAGACTCGGACTCTCACCTTCACTCGTAGACTGTCCAGGCAAAGCGTCCCTGCCATGCACGCAAGACTTTCCCCTCTAATTAGTAACGTGTAGTGTATGTACTAACATTACTAAATAGTAACATAAGCGGTGTCACCCAGGTGTCTCGGCAACGGTACACGATTGTGTATGTGTGAAAATGTTGTGTGTACTAGTATGTATGGATTTTGTGTGTAGAATTTTTGAACTGATCCAGCACCATATTATACACCCCAACATCTCCCACTGGCTCACACCGTCCCTCGAATATGACCGTAGTATCAAATGATCCCAGTTGGTGGCCGATGATCAATGCAAATGTTTTTTTCAACTATTGGACAGGTCCGTCGTGTCAGTTGGTGATATCTCGATCTAACACTGACTTGCGGTTTCTCAGTTGCCGCCGGCGTCGTGGTGGTATATGATTGGGGTGAGCAGGACAGTGTTCGAAAACCGCTGATATTTTTATGATATTTCCAGTATTGACACTTGGACAAGAGGTAGGTCGGTGTCATAGTAGCCGGAGCAGCCAACTCGCTAAAATTAGTGCTTTAGATTGAACTGATCTGGGTGAGTGATAGAGTCCATATCAGAAGAAAAGCAACATTGAATTTTGGGCAGAGGCAACGCTGGTCTCTGATAACTGTGCTTTATCTCACTGTTCGTACCTCATATTATACCGTAGCGTGACTAGCAACTTGTGCTGACTCCAAAATGTTCTAGATACGCTATATTGGAATACCATATTCTGTGTATGTTTTTGAGGTCAGCAAGTCGGTGCTGTACTAATAGCCATCTCTCATTATCAGTATCAACATTCTGCGTATGTCTCACATGCGCTGTTTCGATTCTTCTGACCGGCGGCACACAGCAAATGCTACACAATTCTCGCTGACGGATGTAGTGAGTATTCCGCAATCATCTCATTCCTGTCCAATGAATACACTCGTTTGTAGGGGTGAGTGAGATTCTGACCATTGAACTTTGCTCAACATGATGATTTAATAGGTGTGAGTCGAAATGTTTGATCCTAGTACGAGGGCGATCGCTAATTAGGTGTTTCAGGCAATATTTTGTATGACACGTTAAATGGGACAAGTACGGTCGTAACTGCCATGCTGGGCGGTGAGTTACCAGCTGCAATACCTCAGTGATATTGACTCGAATGAAACACGATACAAGTCATCATGATTACTCGGTTACATGCCATGTATCAGAGATCCAGAATCATGCTCATCTTCTTGTTATTATCTTCCTGGCTGTTAACATCGCCCGTGGAGTAATCCTCGCAATAGTACTTAAGTATACTGTAGGGGGTAAGCTTTACTTGTTGATTTGAAAATACAGCTCATTGAACGAACGCCAGAGGAACTGATACTCTCTGGCACGTACATATGCGATTTTGTATCCGAGGGGTATCTCCAGCTTCTACCATCAATGTTTTGGATGCTCAACACTGTTTGGGAGGTCTCGCACTGTATCTTTCAGTGTGGATTGTTTGAAACGGTTCCGTTACCTGCGACGACACGGTCAATCGACAGGATCGACATCGAGACTTCTTCAGAGTGCTGATAAAATCTCACGTGCTTTATTTTGCAAGGTGAACTTGTAATGTGAATATTGTTGTTATCTTTTTATGCTCAAGTTCCGCACGCGCTAGCTTTGTTTGTGTCTCTTGCCTCCAGCTTATTTATATCACTCTAGAACTCATGGTGCGCCAACGTGTCGCTGACATCTGCTTGCAACCATTGCTCATCATTTCCGTAGAATTCAAATTCTATGGGAACTCAGATAGTCCTTGGTGCTCTTCAAATTTCATCGGCCGTGCAGATGTTTGTACTGGGACCACGTCTCATCCTTAGCGTTCGAGAATATCACAGAAAACTGGTGGCCGAATCCAACGTAGAAACCAACATAAGTTTGATTGTCTTCCAGGAGCATGTACATGTACCAACTAGCAGTCCTGTGTAGGGAGATGTTTATTTAAGTCATGGCGCTTCAAAGTATATGTAAGACGAGGCTTATGTAGACAATCGATGTCTTGTTGTATCACCACTGAAAGTCTGTGAACTGCCCGCCCACACTTGCACCAAGTCGCAAGCTGAAACTATTCGGAACGTCTAGCAACCAACACAGTCCTTGACGCCCGATACTGAAATACAACGAGAATCAGTATAAGTTGCCTAGATGGCTGAATCTGCGCGTTCGCAGAGTTCCACTTTCTGAGCAGAGATTATGATAAAGTGACCATGAAACGTGAGGCCCAGATCACTGATAACTCACTGAGCACTCAGATGCGTTTTCACCGATCTAGGCCACAGAGAAGGAAAAGGAATGAATCGTGCGGACTCGTGGCTCGACTGTATGCCTCTATCACAAATAAGCATAACGAGGAGAAGAGGTGTGCTGAACGGGGAGTAGAGAAATAGAGAGAATGGGGGCTTCAATTCAGAAGGCCATGAGTACACCTGTCAAACTATTAATGAGGCATCGACCACGATATTCTGAAATTTCATTCATACCGGAGTCGCGCCATCGTAGCGTTGTGCGCATGTGACTGCAAATTGTGCGTCGACTTTGCGTCCTTGCAACCATCTTCTAGAACCCGACCTGCTATACACGAATGTTAGAGTAAAGTACTAATCGAAACACATAAATATATCCACCTGAACCGAACGAATGGAAAGTTAGGGGAATGGAAAGTAGAAGTAGGGTATCTAAGCTCAGACAGCTAATAGCCCAAAGGTTTCGCACCCATAAAGACTCTCGCCTTCTCCTGAACGAGCGTCTCTTGAACGCAAAGGAGGGATAAGTGACGTGGGCAGGCGAGAATCTTTTAATGAATAATAGGTCATCGTGATCATGATACAACGACCACTCACCAGACCTATAAGAGTGGTGATTCTGAATTTGGTGGTCAGACAGGGCAATGCAGAAGTGAATATGAAGGCGGAGAACGGGGAAGAACCCACTTGTGAATGACTAGTGAACCGGTGATATGTGGAACGAGTCGACGCAGGATGATCACGAGGAGAATAAAATTCTAGGGAGTGGCTATGATTGATGGTTCCAGGTACCGATGGAGATGAGATGTGTTTCGATGGTCTTTATTACATAATTATGGAGGAAGGCTCGGATACGAAGCTTGGGTGTTCGATTGTGGCTGGACATATGGCGGACAAAGTCCAATTGCTCTGTACTAAATTTAAATGGATACACGATGAATCAGAAGAGTGGGATGATCAGATAGGCTAGATAAGGCTTCGATTAGCAATTTGAATGTTTTTGCAATATGTCAAGATGACTCGGACATCGATGATACCGATCGAGGAATGCGTTGGTTGATCATCAGATTATGTACATGCACCTTGTGGTACAGTACAAATGAATGTTGTTTGAATATATTCAGCCAATATTGTTCAACGTCACAAACTTGAAGGGCTCTCACGTACTTGTCGACAGGATCTAGCAAATATATCGGGAATCAGATCCCGATTTTGCTACCCACTCCAAGTTTTTGCGGCTGACTTCTATTTGATTTATTCGTGGTACATCGCGGAAATTCCCAGCGGTGCCAATATGACAGAGTTTGGCTTAGAACCTACGTGGTTGGTTCAAGGCGCGCCTTCCACCCATCCGTATAGATCTGTCAAATATTTCGGGAGCAACACTCTTCAGTTTCAGATTCTCATCACCAATGAGTTATCAGCAATCTGGACTTCACGCCGCTTCATGGTCACTTCATCATTTGTGTGCTCGGAACGGAAACTCCGCAAACGCGTAGAATGAACCATCTGAGCGACTTATACTGATTCTCGTTGTATTTCAGTATCGAGCATCAAGGACGGGGTTGGTTGATAGACATTCGGATCACTTCAATTTTCCACTTGGTGCAAGTGTAGCTGGGCGGTTCACTGGGTTCCAGTAGTGATACAACAATAAATGGGTTTGGCTACATAAATAAACCTCGGCTTAAATGTACTTTGAAACATCATAAGTACTTAAATAAATACCATGACGGATCCTCGACCTAATATCCTCCCTGCAGAACACTCGGCAAACATTCCCTACACGGTACTGCTAGTCGGTACATGTACACGCCTGGAAGATAATCGTAGCCATGCTAGTTTTCTGCGTCGGAGTCGGCCACAGTTTTGCGTGAAATTCTCGAATGCTAAGGATGAGGCGTGGTCCCAGCACAAACATCTGCACGGCCAACAAAACGTCAAAAGCACCGTCGAGTATCTGAGCTCCCCCGAATACACATTCTATAGAAATGATGAGCAGTGGTTACAAGTGGATGTCAGCGACAAATCGGCGCACCAAGAGCCCTACAGAGAGATAAGCAAGCTGGAGGCAAGAGACACCAACAAAACTAGCACATGCGGAAGTTGAGCAGAAAAGATAATACATTCACATTACAAGCTCACCTCGCAAAATAAAGCACGTGAGATTTCATCAGCACTCTGAAACAGTCCCCGATGGTCGATGATCTAAGTCGTCGCAGGTCACGGAAGTGTTTTACAGCAATCCAGACTGCAAGACACAGGGCGAGAACCTCCCATACAGTGTTGAGCATCCAAACCATCGAGGCTAGAAGCTGAGAATCCCCCTGAGATCCAAAATAGCACATATACATGCCAGAGAGTATCAGCTCCTCTAGTGCTCGTCCATTGAGTTGTGTTCTTCAAGTCAACAAGTAAAGCTTACCCGCTACAGATGCTCGAGTCCTATTACCGTTATTGCTAGGCAGGCGATGTTAACAGCGAGGAAGATGATAACAAGGAGATAAGCATCATTCGAGATCGCTGATACATGGCATATAACCGAGCAAGTCATGACGACTTGCATCATGTTTTCAGTCGAGTCAATATCACTGAGGTATTCTAGCTGGGCAACTCACCACCCAACATGGCAGCTATGACCACATTGATCAAATTCATGTGTAGGCCGCAATATTGCCTGAAACGCCTAATCAGTGGTCACCCTCATACTAGTATTAAACACTCTCACTCACACCTGTTGAGTCATTACGTTGAGCCAAGTTCAATAGGATTCTCACTCACCCCTACAAAATGAGCGTGTTCATTGGGTAAGAATGAGATGATTGCGGAATACTCATGGCATCTGTCAGCGACAACCATTGTCATATATGCTGTGTACCGTCGGTCAGAAGAATGGAAGACAGCAGATATGAGACATACGCAGAACGCTGATACTGATCGTAAGAGATGGACTATTAGCACAGCGCCAAATCGTTGGCCTCCGAAACATACACTGAATATGGTGGTCCAATATAGCGTATCTAGAATATTTTGGAGTCAGCACAACTGTCAACCACGCTATAGCACAACATGTGGTACGAACAACGAAATACAGCACGGTCATGAGGGACCAGCGTTGCCTCTGTCGCAAATCCCACTGTTATTTCCTCTAATGTTGTGAGACTTTGTCACTCACCCAGATCAGTTCAATCTATGATAGGTGACCATTCTTAGTGAGTTGGCTGCTCCGGCGATAACATCAACATACCTCTTGTCCGAGCGTTAGTACTAGAAACATCATAAGAACATCAGCGGTTTTCGAACACTATCCTGCTTACCCCAATCGTACACCACCACGACACCAGCGGCAACTGCGAAACCGCAATTAATGTTAGATCGAGAGACATCACAAACTGATATGACGAAACCAGTCCAATAACTGAAAAAACATTGACATTGATCATCGGCCACCAAATGGGATCATTTGATACTACGGTCATATTTGAATTTGAGGGATGTGGGTGAGCCGCCGGGAGATGTTGGGGATGTTAACAATAGCATTCGTGCTCAAGCTTGATATACCATCATTCAGCGCTCAGCGCTTTGCATCGCCAACATCGGCATGACGACTCATCATGCATCAAGCCCCTCTGAAATCGAAGTAATTTCCGATGTCTGCAGGGTCCCCAACTCCCACGATTAGAGAAGAGTTTTGTCAGACGCAAACGCATCATTCTGTCAAAGTTTCTGTCACTTACAGTTACGTGTCCTGATGACCCTGGCTTGCTGACTCAGAGATCCCACGCTTGTTCGAAGTGTGAGATCTTGCAAGTTCATGGAGGTTTTCCGTTGACCAGCGGCTCCTTAACGTATTGGGAGTATTGCAATATACTTCTTGTGCACCAATAATCTGAGCGGGTGGTGCGCCGCTTCGGAATTGAGTAGATTTCATATATAAGAATTTATTGAGAGATGTGGATCGACGGCTAGAGTGATCACGACAATCTGGATTTTGAAGATACATACATTGGCTCTGAAGTACCAGTAGCGTCCCGCCCAAACCGTGCATCGATATTCGATTTACATTTGGGATCCATGTGATCCGCCGAGCCCAGACAGTTGATATGAGGAAGTCAACAAAAATAATACTGCCTTCCACTTATCATCTATCTGAGCACAAAGCAGACGAAGAAGTGACGGTTATTCGTGGAAGCGATAGCATGTGAGATAACCGACGACACTGGTTATGCACGCCCTATCATCTGGACTGCAGAGTAGTAATGAATCGTGCACGATGTGTATATCCCTCTGTCACGAATGCGCATGGCAAGGACATCGGACGTGGTGAGTGGTGAGTAAAGAAGAAAATTGAAGCTTCGAGTCAGAAAGCACCAAGCGCACCTGCGAAAGTATCAGTAAGGTGTCGATCGCGAGATTCTGGCATGCATACACACATCAGTTAGAGCATATTTGTATCAATGCCCTTGCAACGATCTGTTTCTAACCTGCAAAGTAGTACGATTGTCGGAGAAAAGCACCGAACAAGATGCATACAACAACACACCAGTTGATATCGATCAGAGTCGCCCTGGAGCGAGGAGACGATAAATTATAAGTATGCCTTACTCACAATCATCGTCTGCTCGCCAAGGTCGTACGCGAGTAGTGTGTCTAAGCCCATACAAGTGATAATCCGAGGATTTCACTGTGGAAGACAGCAAACTATCAGCTGTTTGAACACAAAGACCAAAGGAAGAAGTGCGCACAATCTGCGGAAGCTCAGATTGCTGGTGACGCAATGGCTCTGTCGCGTATACTCATCCATCCGGGCCGTTCAGGTGGGGCGCGATGCGAAGATTCCATAGACCGACGAAGAACGGGGAACGAAAAAGAACCAAGGAATGACAATGATCGTAGAATCGTGCATCGGATATGCATGGTCTGTTGAAGTCTTACTAGTAGCACGTCCGTCAGCGTAAATCGTCGAACGAGATTATGACATGCGCACATCCATAAAATTCAGATTGGCCTTGGAGTAGCGTGTCGAAGCCAAGACGGCTGATAAGTATCAAGGAAATATCACCAGAGTAAACGATAAGCAACTTATCATCTGTCTGAGCACAAAGAATGATCATGATTCGTAAAAGTCTAGACGGCCGATGACGCAAGAATTTGTCAGAGCATAGGTGTTATCAGTCCGAGACATCTGAACGAACCAACAGAGAGTGAAGGGACTGGGAAGTAAAAGGAAAAATAGCACGTTGATCGAGGGTAACAAGAGTACTGGCACTCAACTCGGCAAACACCGAAGGTAGCCCCGCGTTGATTTTAGGACACTTCAAGGTTGCAACTTCAAATCTGCCGCGAACAGATGGAAGCACCGTATCTTTCGTAGTGCCATCTTGAGCCTCCTGCCTCAAAATGGCCAGTTCTTTCTCTAGACTAAGTATCAGCAGCGCTTTCAGTGGTGCCTGCTGCGTTGAACGTGCAATTTCATCAAGCAACCCTCAATGTGCCTGCAACCACAGCAAAATTGGCCCTGCCAGGTCTCCCAGTCACCTACACCATCGCTAAAATTCTATTTCCTCGCCTCCAGCTGTCTATTTGGTGCGTTGATCAAGCTGTGATTCATTGTTCGCAAACCGTTTATTTGCAAAGCACAGCGATCATTTCGTGCTTATAGCGACAACACGTCCAACGACCATCAATGTACCTTCTCTGAACATCTATCACATCTTTGCCTTGTCGTGTCTCATACGCGCATATTATGCAACCCCTTCGACATGTTATTTTGCGATACTCTCGACACTCCTTTCCGTTTCTCCTCCACTTCCATTGAGAGCAATGCTAAATCCTTGGCTCATCGCCGTGATTGGGTGTGCCGCACAGGTAAGTATATCATAGCTTTCATGTGTTTAACATTCGATGACACTGACCTGCGCCAACACCAGGATGGACCTACACGTGAATTCCGCAGCCGAAACAGTGATCGCGACAATCGAGCTTCCCGCTCTCGAACAACAAGATGTCAACGTCGAAGCCCACTCAATATTTGGAGGTTTCAAGTGCTCGGAGAACCATGGCAAGGGCAGATATACGGTACAGGTATGTTCGTATGGAATCCAGGACACGCCGATTGCATCGCCAGGCTGAGGATTCTCACGCGAAGATGTAATGCTATTTGCCTTAATCCCTACATTAAGTCAGCGACTTTTGTAACCTGCCTACGAAATTGCTGAGGCATGATGAAGGTCCAACAAGCATGCTTGTTGCGATAACATCACGCTTAGACCTGTGTTTAAATCAATGGTTACATGGTTTCCAGCTACTTTCATATCGACAGATTTTTTTCCTCTTACCACTTCTATTTACTTGTGGAGCCGGACAAACAACAGGGTCCCGCTTATTACGATGCCTTGGTCGGACGAAATACCCTTGAATGGCATAGTCGCTCTGTTCCTCGTGTTCAAGTAGTCTTGTGCGTAATACTGGTTTTCAATCGAGGCCTTCCTCTTTTTCACCGCAATTTGCCCAATCAATTGATCAAGGGCCTTGTGCTTGAGGCAGGAAGCACTATCCATCACCATGCCGATTTTGGCGATACAAGCCCTGAATGGTGGTATATCTAACACGTAGTCAGCCAAGAGCACGTCGTCATCACACTGAGTTCATCTTTGCTAAGACACATAGTCTTCATCCACCGACGCCCACCACTCGATCACACCTATCCCTCAAATATGAACCGTAGTCTCAAATTGACTCCCAAGTTGGTGGCCGATAATAAATTCTGATGTGTTTTACTGCTATTGGATAGGTTCGTCGCATCAAGATGTCTCGATCTAACATTGACATGTGGTGTCACAAGTTGCCGCCGGTGGCGTTGTGGGTATACCGATTGGGGTGAGCAGGAAATTGTTCTGAAACTACTGTCATTCTTAGATGTCCCTATACTAACATTCGGACAAGAGTAGGTCGATATTATCGCCGGAGTAGCGAACTTGCTAAGAACGGTCATAGATTGAACTGATCTGGGTGAGTGACAGAGTCCCATACCAGGAGAAAAACGGAAATACAATGAATTCGCAACAGATGCAACATCGGTCTTGCATGACTGTGCTCTATCTAGTTGTTTGTACCTCATATTATACTATAGCACGGTTGGCAAATTATGCTGACTGCAAAATGTTCTAGATACGCTATATTGGGATACCATTTCTGTGTATGTTTCAGAGGGCAAAAAAATTGGCGCTCTGTTAATACCTCTTCTCTTATTATCAGTATCTGCTTTCTGCGTAGGTCTCACTGATATGCGCTGTGCTCGATTCTCCTGACTGGCGGCACGTAGAGAATATGACATCGGTCTCGCTGACAGATGCAGTGAGTATTCCGCAACATCTCATTCCCATCCAATGAATGTATTCACTTATAGGGGTGCGTGATATTCTGACCATTGAACTTTGCTCAACAAAGTAACGCAATGACTCAATAGATGTGAGTCTGAGTGTTTGATCTTAGTTTGAGGGCGACCACTAATTGGGTGTTTCAGGCAATATTACGAACTACGCAATAAATGGGATAAGTGTGGTCATAGCTGCGATGTTGGACGGTGAGTTACCCATGCTGCGATACCTCGGTGATATTGACACGCCGAAACATGATGCAAGTCCATCATGATTTGCTCGGTTGTATGCCATGTATCAGAAATCTAGAATGATGCTATATCTTCCTTGTTATTATCTTCCTGGCTGTTAACATCGCCTGCGGAGCGATCGTGGCAATAACACTCATGTATACTGTAGGGGGTAAGCTTTACTTGTTGACTTGAAGAACACAGCTCATTGGACAAACACCAGAGGAACTTATATCATTGGCGCATATATGTGCAATTACGGATTTGAGGGGGACGTCCAGCTTCTGAACTCAATGGCTTTGATGCTCAACACTGTTTGGGAGGTCCTCGCATTGTGTCTTTCTGTCTGGATTGCTATGAAACACTTCCGTGACCTACGACGACTTGGCCCATTGACAGGATCAACCGTCAGAGACTGTTTCAGAGTGCTGATACAATCTCACGTGCTTTATTTTGCAAGGTGAGCGTGTAATGTGAATGTGGTTATCTTTCCTGCTCAAGTTCCGCACGTGCTAGCTTTGCTGGTGTCTCTTGCATCCAGCTTGTTTATCTCACCCCAGAGCTCTCGGTGCGCCGACCTGTCGCTGACATCCTCTTGTAACCACTGCTCATTATGTCTGTAGAATTCAAATTTTGTGGGAATTCAGATAGCCGAAGGTACTCTTCAAATCTTATTGGTCGTGCAAATGTTTGTGCTGGGACCACGCCTCATTCTTAGCGTTCGAGAATTTCACGCAAATATCGTGGCTGACTCCGACGCAGAAAATAGCATGAATTCGATTGTCTTCCAGGAGCGTGTACATGTACCAACTAGTAGTACTGTATAGGGAAATGTTTGCTGAGTGCTCTGTAGGGAGAAGATTGGTTAAGGATCTGTCGTGCTATGAAGTTACGGTGTTCCGAAGTATCTCTAAGACGAGGTATATGTGAGCAAATACATTTCTTGTTGTATCACTACTGGAACTCAGTGAACCACCCACCCCACTTGCATGATGTGGCAAGTAATGGTTGGTCACGTGATTTACGGTAAGTCACGAAAATCGCCACTCAGGAATAGACCCCTACGTAGGGGATAGTATCTTGAGCTCCATCTCACCGTCATCGGACTTACTGTCATGTTCGAGACTCCGATTCGAGCTTCTGCCAGTGGACACTAAGTAACTAGCCGTTATTGACTGGAGTGATTAAAGTCAGCTGAGTAGTGCCATCGATCACTTGAACATCAACCATGACCCCACCTATCTACACTATCATCGGGATGCCATTCAGCACCTTCACTCGATCTATCACTCTCGGATTGACTTACAAGAGGATACCCTTCACTCAAGTTAGTTGTGCTCCACACTCGGACACAGCATATGACAACCATCCATTTGGGTTTCTGCCCACCCTGATCATCCACGAAATTGATGGCAAGACAGTCAATCTGAAGTTGCACGAGAGCGCGGCCATCGCGCGCTACATTGACAAGGTTGCACCAGAACCCAGCTTGCATATTTCCCGGGTGACGGGAAGGCCATCATCGAGGAACAGATGTGGGAGTTTGTGAGTCTTGCCGGAGCACATGGTAAACTTGAAATTTCAGTCAGACACATCGACCTATGATATTATTTCATGCTTCAGGTCTCCCTGCTGTTGAGAAAGGGGTCGTGAAACCCCGTGTGGCTGCCACCGACGCAGGCCAACTACAGATTCGAGATTCGCGAACAAATCAAACCAGCTGTAGAGCATCTTAGGAGATTGCTTGGTAAAATTGAAGAACTAATGGCAGACGAGGGCTATGTGTTCGGAAGCAAGCTGAGCTGGGCGGACTTCTTTTTGTTCCCCCTGCTTGCAGACCTTAAAGCAATCCCGGAGGGCGAATTGCTTTCTCCAAGAATGCTGAATTGGATGGAGGAAATGAATAAGTTGGAGGCAGTTAAGGCCACCACTCCGGGTACCTTGAGTGTTGGTGCAAGATCCCTCTAATCACTCAACTCGAGCAGGTATGGTTTAACTTTCGTTCGCAATCATTCGTCCCGCTGACTCGGAAACGTGCAGGAATTTCTTGTGAATCGAGCTCGAGTCCGTATTAACTGGAGAAATTAACTTTCGATCTAAGCATGATTTGTAGAATCCAAGCAATTTCAGTTGACATGTTGTAAATCTTGAGAACGTTGCAGGCCCCCTCCCACTACTGCTTCACGTATGAGAAGTAAGTTTCATTTTCAACTATTAAAATATTATGGGCGCGTGCTTCGCAATGGGCGACGCTGCACCGTTGCTGCATTCTAATATTATCCATCTCACGATCCCTCGCACTTGAATAGGGTTGTACGTGTTGGTCGGTCTAATTCAGTCGAACAGTTTCTGTCTGTCGCAGAGCCGGCCCAGACGGCGACTTCCTGTGTCTTCGTGCGTGCTTGCGGTTGATCGTGGCGAGCAGTGTCTGACCACTGGGGAAATTTCATTCGAGTGATCAGTGTTACTCGAATGCCATAGGCAGTTCCACGCAAGCTCTGGAACACCGGCTCGAGTGGTCTATGGATCAATTTCATACAGTATTTGATGTCACAAATTTCCCATGCCCCCTACGAATCTTCGGCTTCCCTCGTGCTGTACCCCGCACCGCAGTCTAGCCATATTCGTTCTATTCTGTCGTTCTGAAAATGCCAATTCATAAACAAGACCCCTAGATTTCTTGGCCCCACTGAAAGGTAACTACCGTCCTGTTATACTTGATCTGCTCAGCCTCTTTATCAATACGTGAATCTCTCTCGCTTTACGCACTCTGGATCCACTCCAGCAGCTTGGAGTGACTTCATAGCATTGCTAACGAAAGGCAACGGACCGCATATATGCGGCTCCCGAAACTTTGCGGCTACACTGCCAAAAGAGCTCCACTGTCGTCAAGGCGCCTTCGTGCGGGATTAGGGAGACGAACGGCGGAAAAGACTCAGATAACTGGAACCTTGGGGAGTAGACATGAATGGAGAATGCAAGGTCGGAGGCGACTGGAGGTCGTCCACTTTGCTGGATGACATGTTCACAAACGCTTCTTGAATCAAGCTGAGCATAACTTCCGGCTCCCGCGTTGAAAGGACGAGCGTCACGTCCCAGACTCCGAATCCCCGGGCAGCGAGGTTTGTAACATGACGAGTCAAGCTTAGGAAAGGCGTGAGGCCAATCCCACCAGCAATCCACAGCAACTGTCGCCCACCGTCGCATGCTAATAAGGCTCCGGGACAGGAAGATCGCCTCCGACACCTCGCAGTGGGCGCAGACTTTCAGGTCTGCGACATCAATG
>NW_024540967.1:0-13189 GCF_016647625.1 Suillus subalutaceus
CTCTAGAATCTTCGGATGCGGGCGCGCGACGATTATTGCGAGCAAGGTTATCGATGGCTTCTGAGAGTCGAAGCATAACGCGGTCTTGTGGGTTTAGACCGTCATTTTCATCATCCTCAACATCCGGATCATCATCCGGATCACCACCGTTATCATCGGGTGGATTACCAGGGAAATCATCATCACCATCATCGGGATCATCATCGTCCGGAGGTCCTACGGCAGGAGTGCGTGTTGGGGTTTCCGGGTGTCGACGATTAAGGAGTTCGGATATGGTTTGAGCGGTTCCGTGGGCGCTAACACGGCGCTGAGAGAAACTGGTGAAGGTGTTGACTATAGGTGTCGGATCACGACGGAGGGAGGTTAGTCCGACCGCGTGCAGAGTTGTTTGTGTCTTGGTAGGAGGCATGATAGATGTTAAGTAACTCGGAAAGGTATGAGTTCGAATATACTGTTAAGACCGTACTCAAGTAGTATCGGATTCCGAAGGGCTTCGGCCTCAGCTCGTGCACTGTGCCCCTTTCCCCGAGTCTTGCCCCTTATTTCAGAGAGCTAAGGTATCGCGTGTATAGAGTAACGGCCAATCCGGATCGGATCCGGATTAGAAAACTAACGGGTGAGGACTGTCCGAAGACAGAGGCGGATATGTAGACTATAGGAATCTATCCTAAGGTCTCGGAGTTGACAAGAGTAGCGTACTCAAGTCCGGATGGATAACGGAGGGACTCAGAGTCCAGACGGAATGAGTGCAATCTAAGATGATATTCGAACTGATCTACTACAGCGCATATACAAGGTTTATATACTACGGATAGCTACGGAATGATCAATAAGCCAAAGGTGCGAGGCTATGTACGAAAGTATAAGCAAAGTCTAAGTGGAGCGTATTGGTAAGTGGATGGATCACGAATCATGAACCGGGAATGAAGTACAAGTAAAAGCGGATCGTAAGTGTAGCGGATCAGTAAGCATAGCGGATCAGTAAGCAAAGCGGAAGTAAAGGATAACGGTATACCGGTGTACAGGAATACCGAAAGGGAGATGAACGATAGTTAGAGTTATATGAACAGGAAATGAAATAAGAATCAAAGCGGATCTGTGGACCGGACGACGGATATGTTCATCGGATCTGGATCGGATCTGAGATCCAGATCATCGGATCTGTAACCGGATATATGGTATATGACACCTTGCCTAAGTTTCAACAAAAGGCTTTTACTGCAGCAGAAGATGCCTTTGCTGACTGTGGCGCAGCTGCGACAGGCAATGAGAGGCATCAATATTACCGCACCTCGGCGGACTGCTACGTCCGAGGAGGACAAGACCTCAAAGCTGCTGATACCTATCTTGAGGGCAAAGAGTTTGAGCTAGCTGCAAAGAAATACCGCAAGACTGGATCTTTTGACAGGACGCTCCATGTCCTTACTGACCACCATGCCATGATACCTGAAAAGACCGCGACAGATTTGCAGATGGTATGTCGGCTTCATTACTGCGGCAGAAGTGATGATCCGTATGTGACCACAATTTTACTATGATTTGGTTTAATAGTGATCGTGCAGAGCCCCTGTACCTCTATTCTCGTCAGTTGACAAGGAAACTCAAGTTTTTGGAGGAATACGACTTGGATTGTACTCGTATTCCCCTTCTGGAGTCTCGCTCAATGTACTATGAAGTCGCGGGAGATACACTTATCAGGGAACTGCCACATGGAAGCAGTTCAAGCATTCCTCAAGGACAACAGAATATTGATTCAACTTCTCGTGCGGCCGACACTCTTCTGGAAATCATGTGGTGCAAATGCTCATTCAGGATCACCCCCGAAGCCGCTGTTGCTGACGATTCCGTGCGGCAAGCTGCCGCCCTCACTGATCAGCTGCATCAGTAAACCCCAATTTTCTCCACAGACATAACATTTCCGACAGTTTCCCACAGTAACCCACAGCGCCCCACAGCGGCACAGAGCTCACAGTAGATTTCTCCCAGCATCGACATTTTCTGATACTAGTTCCTCACAGCAACCCACAGAGGGACAGAGCTCACAGGGTGTACAGCTGCTTACAGTGTTTGTCAGTAAAATTACTAGTACTAGTCACCATTTCCATTCTCAAGCGCTACTACTAGTATGTAGTTTGAGCTAGAGCTATACTTAGAAAATTAAAACAATTTGAAGCCCATCCACCAAGGTCAAGACATAAACAAAAATTTCATGGCCCGAATCATATTTAGTGAGAGTACTACTGCCAATACAATGTTTCTATTGATACAAATCAAAGAAGGTACTTGTCATCAGGTCCAACTGGATGGCGACCTGACGGCAGGATGCGAATGAGTCTATGATACGAAGGTGTTAGTTTGGTAGTACTATGTAAATGATAGGCGTACTTACGTGAAAATTGTTGTGGCGCTGGGTGGTGAGAAAGACCATGTTTCCTGAATGTGATGCGCATATGACCCAATCCTACATCCGCCTTGTCGAGCTTGCGCTTAGAGATGGCAGACTTGTGTTTGAAAGAGACGTCATGACTTCATGTTCTCGGACGATGCAATAGGCAAGTGTTTTCTCTGCATCGAATACATCACGTCGGGCCCTTGAAAGGTCCATGATGAGGTTGGATCAAGATCATCAACATCGTTGATGGTCTGTGGGCATGTGAACGAGCATTGCCTAGTAAGATATCACAGTCACTTACCATTGAGCCAATAGCGTCGACCACATGTACAAATCTGCGATACCACTGCCAGAGTCACCCAGGACATAGTTGGCTGCCACTTATTGCATCGCGGGCGCATACGTTGACGCCGATGGATACGTCACTATCACTAGAGACATCAGATTGAGATGTATTGGTGTGTGGCTTGACTCGGACATGAGGGACTGAAAAACTAATATGTTCGGATTCCGGAATCAATACCTTTACAGTTGAACGTCTCAGAATTCTCACGTGCACGCTATGTCGTCATTCCAGTGTCCTTCATGCGGCAAAGGCGGTTTTCAAGAACGACGTCGCTGTTGCTCGTCACATGAGCCAACCTCGTTCTGGGTGCAGTACGTGGCTGCAGGATTTGGCATGCTTTCGCCCCGAGTCTGATGACTCTCATATGGACTCGGATGATGAACCAAATATTTCCATGGATATGGACGATGGACCGAATATACCCGACATCGAGTCTGGTGGTTTTGGGGATTGGGATGAGATGTCTCGAGGGAGTACTGGTGGTAGTGAGAGCCAGGGAATGCCAACTCACAACTCGGAAGTTATCGACTCATATCCTGACTGCGCTCAAACATACGGCAAGGGCTACCACGTTCCTCGATCTATTCAATTCCGACAATAACAGCAAACACCGTGCAATGAATCCGTATTACCCATCAGCAGCCGGAAAGACTGGGAAGTTGGGTCGTGGCTCCTTCGCTCAGGATTGAGCATGGGGAAGATAGACAGTTTTCTTTCACTCGAGATGGTGAGTAACAAATTCGTCGATAATATTTACAATTTTTCTAAGTGATTCAGATAAAGACCCTTCCGTTGTCATTTCCTTTCGGCCAAGGAACTTCGCAGTAGAGCGGAAATGTTGCCCAGCGGTCCGCGCTGGATGTCTCAAATCATACCTACAAAATTTCCTACGAAATTGCCCGTTGTGTTGTATTGGCGCGATCCCCTGGATTGTATTTCAAGCCTTCTAACCATCCTGCCTTTCATGATCAGCTGGACTTTACGCCTCGCAGGGTGTATACCACTGCACAGAGGTTGTGTCGCGTGTTCTCAGAATGGGCGACAGGTGATGACGCGTGGAATATGCAGGTACGCATAGTATCATTTGTGCGAGTTGTCATACTTATCAGTTTTCGGACAGTCAGCCCTACCAAAAGGTGCAACACTCCTTGGGACCATCTTATCATCTGACAAGACGAATGTATCGACCATGACGGGCGACAGAGTTGCACATCCCCTTCTCATTAGCCTTGCTAAAATACGCATGTCTACCCGACTCAAATCGTCTTCGAATGCCTTTGTCCTTACTGCTCTACTCCCCGTCCCAAAATTCATCTACAAGAAGAAACGCATGCGAGGTGTACTTGAGGATCGCCTCATTCACGAATGCTTGGATATAGTTCTACGTCCACTCAAGGTAGCCGCCCGCGAAGGGGGTCATGCTGTCAGATCCTATCGGACACAGTCGCTACTGTTTCACACCACTCGCAAGCTATATTGTCGACACCCCGGAGGCCATGATGCTGCTTGCCGTTGGCGGGAAAACCTCTCCGGTTACTATGGTCATGTATAAACAGTTTGGAGATTCTTTCCGTCACGAACCTCGCACACGAGCAACTACACTCTCCCAGCTGGCTACTGCACGGAGTAAAGTTGATCCCGATGACATCGAGGCTTTTTTCCGTGAGGCCCAGAAGTTTCGTCTGAATGGCGTCAACACACCATTCTGGCTAGATTGGCCCCTCAGTGATCATCACACTTTCTTACTCCCGAGTTTCTTACCTCATCCATCGCGAGTTCTACGACCACGATGTAAAGTGGCTCATTTGCGCAGTCGGTTGACACAGAGATCGATTTTCGGTTCTCTGTGTTGCAGGTCATCACTGGGTTCCGTCATTTTCATGGCGGGATTTCAAAACTTAAACAGGTTACAGGACGCACTCAACGCGACATCCAGCGCTCAATTGTCGCGGTCAGCGCGGACGCAAGTACCTAGCACCGTGATGGCTGCCGTACGAGCTCTCATGGACTTTCGGTACCTCGTACAGTCACCCGTAATCGATGACATCCAACTCACCCGTATTTCCATGGCCCTTGAAGAATTTCACGCCAACAAAGATGCAATTATAGATGGCGGGATTTCGTCGTGGTCAGCGTGGTGGAGTCATTGAGAACTGGTACATACCAAAGCTGGAGCTCATGCAGTCCATAGTTCCGAGCATAAGGAACACTGGAGTTTCTCTGCAATGGACCGCCGACACCACCAAACATGCGCACATAACGGAAATCAAGGATCCTGCTCGCTCCAGCAAACAACAACAACTACGATCCCCAGATATGGTCGCCATCTTGACCGTACCGATAAGTGCCGCCGATTTGACCTCGCTATGAGTCTGCTTAACAATATGGCAGACTCGAAGCGGCAGGGTTCAGATGACGTTGGCGATGTCAATGACAACGTTGATCTCGATGCAGACGACGATCACGACGATGGCGATGTTGATTTCGACGCAGATGTCGATCATGATATCCCACACCTTCTAGCGATGAACAAATACCCTGGGCATTCACGTCCGACCACTAATTACTTCGAAATTGCCAAGGTCCTTCAGCACAGGGAAGCGGGAACAGTCCCTGTGCCATTGCGCTCGTTCGTTATTGAACGCACAGCGTTCCAACCTCGCCTACGACCCATCCATCAGAATATATCTGTTGACCGATGCTGCCATTAAGTTTGGCCTTCCCGACTTACGACCAGCCATTGCCGACTTTCTTCGTCGTGAGGATACTCACGGGAGGGATCACATTCCATACTATTGGGGGGGGCTAGAAGAGCTTGGACCCACTACTCCACTTCCCTTCGACAAACTACAAGTCTGGTTTAAGCTTCGGCTCCAGGACACCGATTTTCATGATATCAGCATCATACGGCCTGCACAGGACCCTCAACTGCGCACCCCCTTCTGATCCCTGGACCTCTGGCCGGTATGACACAGCCACTCATCAATAACGAGGCGAGATGTGTATGGCCCACAGATGGTCTTCACGGGCTGTTATTCTTACATTGTACTGAATATTACTTATTGTCAAGTTGTAGGTCATACTATTGGTCAGATCAGGCTTCTCATGCGTCCTGTTGGAAAGAGTGGCACAAATTGGTCATGGAAGGACCGCTTTCTGGTATATGTACATCGCTTTGACATTGTTCCCCAAAGCTCCGGTACCAATGATCATGAGCCAAGTACGCAGCTCCACTTGCTCAACGAGCGAAGCGTTCAAATGGTACTCGGGTGGGTGACATCGTGCCTGTGACACAGCTCAGAGCACTTGTCAACCTCGTCCCTCGCTTCGGTGCAAGTGCGGACAACCGCCTCACCCCATATAATAGCATGGAACATGCTTCGCAGTTTTGGCTCAACAAGTATTGGGACAAGAACTCATATTTTCCTCTTTCCATGTAACTTTGATGTAGTCACCCTTTTTTATGCAATGCTCGCGTCAGTTGTGTATCTAGCCAATGGTTATTCTAGTCTATCTTATTCTTAGATCATTGGTCCAATCTTTGATGGCGCTGTGAGGCGCTATGTGGCGTGATAAGCTAGCGTTTGTCTCATTATTGTCACATACAAAATGGCTTGTTTTTTCAGGACCGTTGACAACGGAATCAAATTGTCATCACTTGTGTCTATCCCCGATGTCACTGACGTCCCTGCTATGAACAAGATCACGTCCAACGAGCCTTAATCGGCTGGTCACTCATGAGGATACACCAAAGGCCTCACAACCGATACTAGGACACTTACTCACCCAAATCTTCCAGTCTTTCACAATTCCTCTTCCCGATGTGTCCAACCTTAAAATACCTTTTGGAAAAATCCTTCATCACAACCAGCGCATCAACGAAAAGTTTAGCAGTACATCACCAGATACCCTAGTGCCGCTGTATGACACTGAAGCGAAGACTTGGAACTGGGCTCTTCCAGTTGACCCCCCAGAAAATGGTAGTACTCCAGCTGGGGTTGACTCGGGGTCAGACTCGGAGGACAACGCCACACAGGAAACAACTCATGAAGAAAATTTTGCAGCGTTTCTCAATGCTTTTGCTAGTTGCTTGTCACAGTCGCGGTCCGAACTTTGTAGCAATGCGCTTTGCAACCGGCACATGGAGTGCGGCCAATGCACAGAAGGCATTGCCTGGCAGCGCCATCAAGCGCAAGCCAGATATTGTCCTATCTGACGATATATCTGCCAAGTGGGGGAAACATCAGGGTATCAGCAGAACTCACGCACAGTCGATACCAGCCTGCAATGCGACTCGGGAAGGCCGTGGATACCCATGCCTATATTATGATGAGTGAACAGCCCTGGAGGCGCTTTCGCTCTCATATTATCATTCACAAATAAATATCGCCACCTTAGGGTCTTGATGTATGACCACTCAGGTGGTGCTGTATCCCCTCGCTTCGATATTTACACCGCAACCCAACGCATTTCTACACATCATCGCTGCTATCATGTTTGGGAGTTTAGAGTGCGTCGGTTTATGACACAACAGTTTCCTTCTCGCGGATTGTTTCACCACCCTGATCCAAAGATATCCACGGCTATCGTCCCATCAGAAATACTCCTGCCCGACGGAGTAGTACGACAGACCATGCTGTTTACCACATCGAGCTCTGTATTCTCTTCCAAATCCTGATGTATCATCCGGCGAAGCTCTTGAATCAGTCGTCTCCGATGATTCTGATGACTCTGATGACTCTGATGACTCTGATGACTCTGATGACTCTGATGACTCTGATGACTCTGATGAGTCCTCTAGTGATTCTGCTCACGACTCAACTGAAGAGAGTCCGAGCGCCTTGCATGACTCGATGGATGAAGAGAATTCCTCCCCCCCCTCAACCCACTGCAACCCGCAAGCGCTCCCCTTCTTAGCCTCATATCGCAAATACCCCAGGCTGAGATGACTGAGAGCATCTATTCCGTCAACCCCCTCTCCCTTCCCAATTCCCTTATTCTACTCAATCACCCGAACCTTGCGGCAAGATTTGTGTAGGGGGAGAAAATCTACACCATAAAGAGGATTCTTTTTGCGACCCGAGGCCTCGTTGGTCGCGGAACCGTTGCTATTTTAGTCACCTTGGACGATGAAGACTACATCATCAAAGATCATTGGGTTCTGGGCAAGGACGATAATGTAGTCCTGAACGAGATCAAGATGCTGGAGTTAATGGACAACGTCCCTGGCGTTCCAAGGCTGGTGGGATTATTGGGGTTGTTGAGCGGTCAGATGGTGAGCCCGACATTACCCGCAAAATATCGGCACAAGGAACGCCGGAGTACCAGAGGCACCAGTCGTACTCATGTGCGTCTTGTCTTGAAGCCATGTGGTCGCCCCCCTTCACATGTTCCGAACGCTTAAGGAGTTCGTGCGAGCACTAAGAGATATCGTTAAGAGTAAGCATCTAGTTCGTGGTACAGGTGTCTTAAACTGATGCTCTCTGATTTTAGTCCTACAAACTGCAGTGGAGGAACGTCAGATTTTGCATCGGGACTGTAGTCTTAACAACGCGATGATCCTAGACGAGCTTGGCAGTAGTAGGAAGGGTTTCTTATTGACTGGGAGTTCGCGGTTTCGTATTGCCGCGGATAACAAATATCCCATCGGTGGTACAGTAAGTACACCTCATTCATTAAATATTCAGTTTATTAATTCATTTGCCAGGGCACAGTCCCTTTCATGTCACGTGGGCTACTCAACCAGGTCGCAATCCTGCAGCAACAGGCGAACTCGGAATCGATGAAGAAGAAAACTCGGGCACATAAATCACCGAAAAAACCGACAACCCCGAAATCATCGTCGGATTCTTTGGCTCTGCCAATATCATTTGTCGTTCACAGATTCGCGGATGACTTGGAGTCTCTTTTTTTTATATTCGCTTGGGTTTGCATCAAGTTCAGTGGTCCCAATGGCATGGTGTGCCAGGGGTCCTTACCCAATTCCTTGCTGGATCGATGGACAAGCCTTGACTTGGAAACATGCGCCGCCTTCAAGATCACCTTTTTCGCGAATCAGCAGAAGAAAAGCGTCTCACTGATGAATTTCACCCGTACTTCAGGGACCTCATCCCCCCTCGCAACCGAGTGGCATAAAGCTCTGGCGGACAACATGATTCACCCCCCGTCACCTTCAGTACCATTCTTGGTATACTCAACTCGCATCTTAACAAGCTTCCCGATGACGAGGAGCTCGCAACTACTTGGAATATGCTCAAGAATGATGCTGCCGTTCTTGCGGATCGTTTCAAGGGGAAACGGCTTGCTTCAGAGTCTTTCTCTGTTGTGGAGCCTAAGCGACAGAAGTCCCATCATACTGGAGACACTGAGTCTGATTCAGCATCGGGCAGTGATGCATGACCAGGAGGGAAAGGTGATTCGATTTGTCCACCCGCTCATCATACGCTATCTTCTTTGTTATTAGCTTGTTTGCACTGGCATATGCATACCCTAGAATCTCGTGTACTGTGTTACGTTGTTTATGATAGTTCACCTACGAGCACCCTACTGATTTTTCTCTTTCTCTTCACAATCAGACAGTTTCTTTTACGTACTACTATTCATCTTGCCAATGATGCGCACTGTTTTTGCTTATGTAATCGAAATTTGAATGTAACTCTCAGGCTGGTGGCGAAACGTTTTCTTAACTGACGTCAATATGAAGCACATCTTCTCTCGCTAGTCCCATCTGAATATCGAGTACGAGTCATGATACACAACTCTTGCGACACATTGACTCAGGTGTGTTGCTCTATTACCATCATTACTAACATGAAGTTTTCTCTCGCTAGTCGTCCGAATATCGATTACTGAGACATGATATAAAATCCTCGTGAGTCTGGTATAATTCATCAGCATTGCCTCTTCCTGTTCTTTATTGCAGTGATGCCTCCCCGTTGCCGTTGCCAGTCCCAAGCGGAAACGATCCAAGCGCAAAGGATCTGATGCTTAAAGACCGGCTTGCCAAAGAAGTCGCGGGCCTGCAGACATTGCCGAAGTACCCAGCATGGTACCTCTCGTGTCACTCGGCCTGGCTGGAGCAGAAGCAGCAAATGATGCTCCCCGACGTTCTGGCCGCCCTAATGCAGGAACTGGAGGTAGGAACGCCCAGCTGGAGAAAATTGGATTAGCGCTACAATCTAAGCCTCGAGCTCACGAACACAAGGGTAGGACATCCCTTGGTCCCAATGTTCCAGTCAATCCCCAAGCCCCAGAGCCACGTCGTAAAGGTCGAAAGAAAGATTCTAAGGTAAGTGTTTAATTAATGTTGTTACTCATGTTGATTCTCCCATAGGCAGTTTCCTCCACCGTATAGCTCGCTCGTCAGTGATGCTCCAGATGCCTCAGCCATGGATATTGCAGAGCCCAGCTTGACATTACTACAACCTGGCAGACGGTTTGGATTTGCTGCTTCAAACACCACAGACTTTGTTCATCCCGGTACTGCTAAGCCCGATCTTCAGGTGTCGGAAAACCCATATGTCACCGTTGGGATGAAGGTCGCTGAGCAGCGAGCTAGGGACGTTATTGCTGAGCAGCGAGCTAGGGACGCTATTGCTGAGCAACGAGCAAGGGACGCTATTGCAGAGCAGCGAGCTAGGGATGCTATCGATGAGCAGCGAGCTCGGGATGCTATCGATGAGAAACGAGTTCGGGACGCTATCGCTGAGAAACGAGCTCGGGACGCTATCGCTGAGCAGCGAGCGCAGCATACCCAGAGGTCCGTCTTTTTGGAGCACAACTTAGACCCAGCTCTGCGCCAGGAGGATGACACTGTTAGGGCTCAACGTCATCTGAGGCTGCTAGGATCTGAGGAGGACAGCGACTCCAAAAGCAGCAGCAGCAACGACAGCGATGACAGTGACGACAGCGACAACAAAGATCCCGACGGAGAGGCTGACGGAGAGGATGATGAAGAGGGGGAGAATGATGACACTGTCAAGAGCTCGCAGGAGTTTGGTTGGGGGGAGGCCGGCCGGCGCCAGAAAGAACATCCAGGTAAACATCTTCGTGGCATGATTTCCCTTCATTAAATCGATATCATAGGATTTTCAAAGGATGCACTACCTTCGCAACCTCCAGTCGCTCGTCCACTCACACCTGAATTTGAATTCCAGTATTCACGTGATGAAGATGATGTTGTTGCCCTGACGAGCCTTGATAAAACCTCCGTAAGTTTTCTAGTCTAGCTGAGACCGACTCACTTCATTTTGTTCGTCCAGCGGAACGAAAGCTCTCAGGTATGATCACGTTACTTAATTGTGACACGCTTACATTTCTTTTCTTTCAAGGGCCCTCAGGACATCTCACCAGGCCTACAGCGGCAACAGTCCCAACACATTGAGGTGAGATTAGAAATTGTTCTAATTGGCGCTCACAATTAAGTAGACCATTACCTTGAAGCCCGAGGATGTATTGCAGCGCCACCATGAGAAAAACAGAAAGCCCCGTCTTCCTGACCCTGACTCCCTCAAGCTGCTAAATCAAGAAACCGAGTCTAGCGTTCAGCCATCAAGAGCCAAAAGGTCCAAGGCATCGGGTAGTGGGCCAACACCCGATCAACTATCTTGGTATGGCCCGCGCTGGAAGCGTTTTCTGGAGGATGCCAAAGCGGAATGTCGCCTGCAACATGCCCTGGAGAATCCGTTTCCAGCCTTGGTGAAGAACCTACCAGGATCAATCACCGAAGTTCTTATCGCAACGTTGGTTATGTGGGATAGGAACGGTGAACAATTTGAAGCTGGTGAGTGCTCATTTGTTCTCGTTCGTTCTCAAACTAATCTGTCATCGCAGGGGTTTGGCCTGAGCAAAAAATTAATATGTCTTGGTTGGTGCGTATTTAACTCATTCTGGGCCGATATATCGCTGACAGTCTGTACTGAAGCTGTACGACGATCTTTCAACTTGGCGATCAGACTTGAAGAAAACTGCCATAAGCATTGCACCACTATCATATTCGCTCATTCCCCCGCTTTCGGTCCCCGCTCAAGAACGTGCTGCTTGGATTGAACATGCGGCTGCTGGTTTAATCAAAGAATCGCTATTCTTACGGTTTGGGGTGGACGAAATGGTGAGTGATCTTGCACTGATCGCATCTATACTGACAGAAGATTGCCAGGGGAAAACGCGAAATTTTGCCCATCCCGCCCTTCGTGAGGTTGCCATCGCATTCTTTTACACAGGGCCATATCGAATCGCGCAAAGGATGCCAGAGATCTTCCGTACGGAATTGCCACTCTCGTGTTTGGCTTTGGTTGCCGCAGTGGTAGGTTATCTCCTTCACAAATGTTGTATTAATTTTTTTCTATACTAGTTCAATTGCGTCCTCGACGGTCTTGCGAAAAACGGACATGGAAAATCATACCCGAATTTTTCAAGCAAGGACTACAGCCCTATTTACAATCGGATGCTCGTATTTCTCAAAGATATCCTTGGAGACGCGTATCATGGTCCGAGGCTGTCAGCTCAACTGCAAGAATGGGCTGCAGCGGGATGGCAAGGATCTCCACCCTCTCCGAAAACTTTTATACTAATTTCATTTGCACAGGGCCGCGGCATTGAATCTCGAAGGAGTTGTTGAGGCGAAGCACGACCACCTGCAAATTCTTCTCGACTTTTCTATTCCCGCGCCCCTCTTTCATCGTTTTAGGCACCGTTGTATCATTGTGTTCCCGATCGTGATCTAATACCGTCCAACATAGTCATGTGATTGAATATATTGGTTTTGTTTTATTTTTAGTGTCGTGTAAGCAGTACAGCGAGCAATATCAGTACAGTGAACAATATCTGCACAGTTCCGGTGCTCTGTGAGTGTCTGTACATACATAGACAGCAATTTTTTTGCCAATTTAAGTAGAATTTCGTAGTTGCTGGGTGGTCTGTGAGTGTCTGTACAGAAATTCACAGAGCAAGGTGCTACTTGATGAACTGGCTAACAGGGACCAAGCTGTGGAGCTTGCACACTGTACAGCGCTGTACAGCGCTGTACACCACAAAGTGGTTTACTGATGTGACCATTTTCTCTTTGCTACTTAAGGATGGCTAGACGCTACACCCGCACCTCAGTCTTTCTTCCATTGACTGAGGTGCGTATACCATTCACATTATACTATACATGATACTTACTAGCGCCCTACAGACTCGCGTTACCTTAGGTTAGCATACATGAACTAGTCTTTCTTCCATTGACTGAGACTCGCGTTACCTTAGTTCTCGCTCTCTAACATCGGACACTTATCCACCTCCGACTGGTATTGGACAGTCTCTGGAAACGAAAGCCCAGGATCTGGTCGGAGTATAGTGACAACACTGAAATATAATTTGAGCAGTCTGTAGAAGACAGGTACGGGATCTTGCGACTGGCATTATGGTGATGGACGCCTTTGGCCGAGTCTTTAACAGGTTTCAGGGGA
>NW_024540968.1:0-13178 GCF_016647625.1 Suillus subalutaceus
GCACAACACTAACTCTAACCTAACCATGAACCTAAGCCTGACCTGAACTCCGAGATCACTTGCTCTGAATTTTTAGATGTATTTTAGATAAAATTAATTAATTGAATGAAAAACAATGCACCAAGCAGATTGTTTCCAGCATTAGGTTGAGAGGGGTCAATGCCCACACCAGTCTGCAAGAAGCGACCGCAAAGCTTTTTGTACTTGTTACTAAGACTAAAAATCATGTTAAATATATAAATATGAAGAGGGAAAGGATGTACTAAGTCAAATGATTGGACACAGCTTGCGTGAACTTGGCTGGCTCCTCAGCATACAACTCATTATACTCATTATCGTGCTGGAATATATGGTGCATTGTAGAGACTCACGTTTCTGCAGGCTGTTATGGGCCCATATTACGAATTCTGACAACTGGCGTTTCATGGCACAACTCGCACCATCATCCATATGACTTACACCAAGTCTTCAGTTGATTCCGCATATCATGCGCAGCTTTCCCATGAAATGCGCCATAGGTGTGATACTTTCCTGCACAACGCGCAGCATTCCCACATGCATGCCTTGCGCGCTTTCTTGCGCTTAAGCGCACTGCGTTGTGCATCATCCAGGAGCATCCATCCATCGTCCAACCAGTCCCTCGGTATGTCCCTTTTCATTATCTGACTATATTTGGCATATTACACTTCCTATTTCATTATGGACCCTTATTTTACATCACCTACATACTTAGAGCACTCCCTATTCAGCTCCGAGCCCTGGGAAAGTGCTTAGGTAGAACTTACATACTTTCATGTTCGTTTTACACCTTAGCTTCCTACCACCCATCTTTCTACCACCATGTACTTGGCAGTTAGTTCCATGCAATGCATGTATCCATCATCATCTTGAGGCCCTAGCATCAGTCTATAGCTAGTGGCACTATCAATATCCGTCTAGATCTGCACTTTTCCTCTTATCAGTCTCAGTATACGTCTTCTACACTTGTGCACCACTTGCACTACCTTCCTATGCTTCGCGCACTTTCACACTTCGCTTTCCCGCACGCGCCTTCAGCGCGTTTCTCACGCTTTCACTGCCATTCATCAGGGTTGTTCAGCATCATTTCGTGGATCCTTGCTTTCCTTGCTTCCCCCTTTAGGGTCAAACGTTCTTGCATTCTGTGAGTATAGCAGCTAGGCAGAGCCGAGACTCACTTATACTGGCTGAGCACTTTTCTTATATGTGCCTGCCAGGTTGTGATACCCACAGCGTGATCACTGTGTGGATTTTTGATTTGTTGCTCCCAGATGGACGGCCTTCATTGTCAGGTCTTTTGCCGCCTTTGTTAAATAGAACGCAACAGTTGGGGGCATGATTGGACAAGTATTGCACGAGGGAATCGGTACATTTTCCATTGGACTCCCACCATACCTTGATACCAGAGGACACATTGAGTCCAGCATCCATAATGGTACTGGATTGGACAAGATTAGCTCCAGTACTAGCAGCCTGTCCTCATCCCCTCATACCACGAGTCAAAGTACCCCTCCCCCTAGCACAGATAGATTTTTGGGTGGATTGGGTGGCCATAGATAATATTCAGCAAGTTTCAAAGCATATTCTAAGTCGCTCTGAGTGACGAACTCGAGGATGTTCTACAGGCATAGTGCGCATGCTGCATCAAGTTAGAATTCAGACTCTGAATGTTCATGCCAAATGTTCTGAGAATTTCTAACTAGCATTTCCCACGTTTCAAAGCTTTCATAATTTTACTCTGAACGCCATTATTTGTAAGGCTGTGAAAATGTTGGTGAATTCTTTCAGACTGTACAGAACGTTTGGCAGACCCAATTGGAGTCTGAAATCCAATTTTGATGTTAAGCGTACAAGATGCCTGCAGAACGTCTACAACTACGGCATTCACAATGAGTCAAAGCGCGCACCAAGACCACTTATGATTCACTGATGTCTACTGAGAGACCTCCGCGTGGTGGTAGAGGGAGGGGGTCTGTAAATCATGGTACAAGAGGACGAGGGAGGGCTGATCTACCCAATACCCTCCAACCCACCCCTACCTCTACTGCTGTCCATGATGATGCCCCTACTTCCAGGGTTTTGATTAGATGGGACTCTGGATGTACCACTATCCTTGTCCAATTCCTCGATACCCACCCTGCCCACTGCCGCATACTACCTAACGAATCAAAGAAGGCACACAATCCTACCATCAATGAGCCCTCTCCTTCTGGCAACAAGAGCAAAATATGGGTGGATATCGCTCAACAGGTGTTTGAGAATGATGCAGAGTATGGGAGTATGTACGCTGAGGAGAAGAATAAATTCACACAGGCGGTGGGCAACCGCCTTTCCTAGTGCGCACCTTTCCCCCTCTCATATGCATTAACTAACCACTGGATATTAGTCTTAGGACAAAATATAAAAAGTATTGCAGCCGCTTCAGGCAGACTGGGGCTGGTGTTAACCCCCTGGATGCTAGCAGTGCAAAAAACTTGCGAGGTGCATTGTATTTTGTTTAAATTTATGAAAATAACTATAAAAATATTACAGAGCAAGTCTTGCAGGAGTTCCCATGGTTCGACGTGCTAGATGGTCTCTGGAAAGATAACACGGCATACACACCAACTACGATTTCATCCGCACTGAGGATAGACCATGCAAGTGGCATGGTCGCCCTTACCGCTGGGAAAGGCAAGGGCCAACAAACTATGCCCCCCCCCCCCCCCTCCTGTTCCTTCTCACATTGATGGGGTCTCTGCAGAGATCCCTGACATCATTCTCGACGGCATCCCCGGCCCAGTTGCCCAAGGGAAGGGGAAGGGGAAAGCCGCCCCCATCCCTGATTTCAACAACAACAATGAACTGATGGACTTCGTGGACTCTGCCTCCCACCCTAATGACGCTGACACTCACAATGTCCCCCACAATGAATCCTCCACCTTTGGTTGCCATCCTGGTCATCATCCTATTGTTCAAGATGCCATAGATGACCAGTCATGGCAGGAGTTCGAGGAGCCGCAAGATGAAGTTCTGGAACACGACGGTGAGGAAGATGGGTACACCATCCATCATTCGACTAAATGCCCTTACCCATCCCCCTCACCGCCTCCTACATACGCACCTGACATCCTGATATTACCCTCCCATGGCAAATTCCAAATCACACACTGATCACGCCATCAATTGCGGTGCTCTCCACTCACCAAAACCACCTTCGTTTATCATGTCACCATCTTCTTCCTCACTGCGCACACACACTATGTCATCTACACTGTCACCCTCGGCGTCGTGCACTTCATCCATCTGCAAGCTGAGCATCGCCGCAGGACATCGCAAAAATCTAGTCTCTCAAAGTGTGTGGATTCCAAGATGGAGGATGTTCAAGGACAGGTGAAATCACTTACTGATGGCATGAGCTACATCTATACTGCGAAGGCTGCCGCCTTGGAGCACAAGATCGCCAAGGTAAAAGCTAACCGTCACAAATGTGACATAGAATTCCAATGCGAGCAGGCCGACAAGGAGCGGGATGAGGCTGCCGTTGTCCACCAACACGTCCAAGAGGCAAAGGTCCTCAAGCTTCAAGTTCTTGAGGCCCAAGCCAGGGTTCAGGCTGAGAAAAAAGCTGCTCTCCAGCTCGAGATCGAGCTTCTGAAGCTGAAGGGGGGCGCGGCATCTGGTTAGCGTTCATTGTTGTCATCATTTTTTTGTGCTTTGCATTTCGTGTTAGATGTAGTCATTTGTCCTTGTTGTTTTGAATATTTCATGTATCACTCTTGCAGTCTCTCATATATGCCTACATGTCATACATATGTTTTACATGGCTCCTATGTTCATTTATCAATGCAATACACTTGTCTTCTCTTGGATCCTGTTAAGTCCCCCTATCTTAATAAAAGCTCCATCAACCTTGCATGAGCTGCATGGCCAGGGGTGCCATAATAAGAAGTATCTCATACCAGACCCACATCAGGGTCTTCTGGGTCTGGGGGGGGATAAGGTCTTCTCCCTGGTTATGAAGAGCCCAATCATTAGTACTGCCAGAGCCACCAAAGATGCCACAACGCTCTTCAAACCGAATGACCATGTTATGAAGGATAATGCAACATATGACACAGTGGGACATGTACTGAAGGTCATTTTCATTTTGCATTGGGTGTCAAAGCTCTCAAAGAGATTGGAAGCGGCCCTTGAGAGCAGCAAATGTGTGCTCTACCCGCTGTGACAATCATACCAGCGCTAGGCGTGTATGAGTGTCATAGGCATATTTTGCCTTGCCTAGAGGAAAAAGAGTAAGGCGCTAGTCACCAGCGCTATCATTCCCAAGTTATCTGCTTTGGGACCACTTTTCTCCCATAGCGCGCTGCCCGATGTCCTGCATGATTTGGGAATCATGCATGAACATGACTACTAGGTATCCCCCTAAAAGACAAAGTCTGTTAGCTTAGTCCTCAGACTAGTCAACCCATACCTTGGTATCAAACCTTGGTCCAATAGTTTCAATTTTCCCTCAGTGATTCATGAATCCACCATGTTTTGAAGAAAAGTCATATGTGAGATGGGAATCACATAATGACCTAGTTGATATGAGAAGCAAAATAAAGGTTAAGGTATTGCCTTTCCTTTGGCTTATTCACTTTGGCTAGAGAAACCCATAGAGAAAAGTTCAAAGCCTAACAAAAACCTATCTAAAAAAGCCCACGTATTGTGTACTATTATTTGTTCCATTATTTCTGAGTTGTTTTCTCTAGTGTTTCTTTACTTTACTTTTCTATTAGGATGCTCTGACTAATCAGATGCTTCATAAAATTGTACCTACAGGGTATGATGTCATAATGATGTCATAGGACTTCACCCACACTCCTGCAGGTATTTTGTTGAAAGATATGATATCATAGTGATGTCATAATGATGTCATGTTCCATGGAATTTGCTAGAACATTCCAATGACTCATAATGACTCAGAGTGACTCAGAATGATGTCATTATCCCACCATGAATATTCTGGAATGTTCTTTTGCACCTGCTAGAACATTCTGCTCCAGTTTTTGGAATATTCTTCTCACATTCCGAAGTCATTACATCACCTTTTTACTTACATAATATTCCCACACAAAATGTATATAAGGAGAGTCCATTCTCCCCCCAAAAATAGATCTCCCACTTGTTGCATTCAAGAATCTCCCTCTTGAGCAAATTGAACTCTCACCTAAGAAGCTTCAGTCTGAACAAATTGCTGCTTACAAAGCCTATTTCCTTTGTAAGAACTGTCCAGACAAGTGCAGGGAAAGTGTTTCCCTTGAGATTACATAAGTTTCTCACGATAGAAACCCAGTTTTGTGACACCAGTGTTCTCACCACATAGTGTTTACTGACCAACATGAGCTTTGGTCATCGTTGTTATTTCACATATTGCAGTAACATATCTCCGTATTATACGAGTGGACGGACGTGCATAATATCCCGTATGATACGGGCCAGCGGACCATGGGCCGAGGGTAGATATATCCTCGACTGTGACGGATGGGCCAGGAGTGTTATTATTCCCAATGGAGACGGGTGGGCCCAGGTGGGGAATATGTAAAGTAGATGGGTGGGCCAATGGACATGAATTTTCAATAGACGGATCGGCTGAGGTAGTTGGATATTATGTAGATGGGTGTACCAAGGTAGATATGTATCAAATAGCCGGGTATATCAAGGGTGATTGTTATCACATAGACAGGTGGGCCCAGATATATATCATATTAGACGGGTGGGCCAACGAATTAATATTATTTTGTAGACGGGTGGGCCGAGGGAGCGGTAAAAGATGTATTATATACAGGTGGGCCGACGGGAGATATATATTGCATAGATGGGTAGGCCGACGTGGGGGTATATAAGATAGACGGGTGGGCCCAGGAGAATGATAATTGTAGACATGATGGAGCTCAGCTAGTTGTATACCATCCAAATCAAAGGAGGTGATTATTTGAAGTCATCTAATGATGTGGTATGGCATGGAGCTTTGAAAAGGGGTGAAGTGGAAACTCGAGCGAAGTGTACCGAGTTCCGAGACCCGGGTCTCGACAAACAAATATGTGATGTCCAGCACACTTCCGATCATCTGGTATTTCATTGAGCAATGGATGATAATAGATCTTTGAAAGCCAACATCATCCAAGCCTACCAAATGCCAAATGCCAAGTTCCGACCACCAAAAATTGAGTGAAGTGTACCAATATCTGAGCCCCAACTATCGAATCCTGAAAATCGACCATCGAGTCCCGACTATCGAGTCCCGACTACCGAGTCATGAAACCCGGCGCCTGACCATTGAATCCCGACAATCGAGTATCGAGTCCCGACCAACGAGTCCCATATATCGAGTCCCGACCATCGAGACCTGAGACCCGACGCCCGAGACCTGAGACCCGAGATTCAAGACAAGTTCCAACTATAGTGTCCCAGGTATCAAAATTGAGTGAAGTGTACCGAGATCCGAGGCCCGGGTCTCAACAAACGAGTATCTGACATCCAACAGACTTCCAATCATGTGGTATTTCATTGAGCAATAGATGATAAGAGATAATAGATCTTTGAAAGCTCAGATCATCCAAGGCTCCCTTATCTGATCCTCTCAATCTCCACCCCCTTTAACACCAAAGTGCGGACATTCAGGATTCAGCTTCTGATCTCACAAGATCAATTCAATCATGGATGTTTCTTCCACTTCCGATGATGAAATAACCCTCTTGCGCACTTGGGCCCTGACTGTCACTCATGTGGCATGTGATTATACGGAACAGAAATTCAATGCAGAGAAGACAGGAGGAGACCCAGTTATATCTTCTCCAAACCTAGACACTGATCTGGTGATGGCTTGTGATCAATTGGTTGATCGGCTCATAAAGGCATATAAAAATCCCAGTGAGTCTTCCTGCAGATTCGGAAAATTCGTTTTATCAGTCAAATTGCTTCATCACAGTTCAGATGCCGATCAATATTGCAAGATATAGCAAATTGATCTCCCCAAAGGACACGGGGCGTAATGAAGAGAGAGAGGAAAAATTGCTCGAGAGGTGTCCTCCTGGCCATGAGGGCACAAAGTTGATCGACATACCCGCGACAATTCTTGATGCATCTGGTGCCATCATTGCATGGTACCTCCCAGACGCCTTGACCGATGCCACCCAGGTGTGTTATATATATTGTGACTGGATGGATATTGAACATCAAATGGTATGCACAGAATGAAATTTGGGCGGCCTCGGATTTGCTAGCTCCCATGCTCGAACAAAGCATAAAGCTCGATGGGATTTGGCGGACTAATCAACAGTGGTTCACACCAAGCTCGGAAAATGATGTCCTAACTCCCGGATGCATTAATTTATCTCCGGCATGGTTTCACCAGGGGCACAAGGTAGGATCTGATGAGATGGCGATCTCGGTAGTTAAACTCACCAATCCCATAGAATCAGTCTGATCTGGAGGTATCTGCATCATTGAAGGGACCATCCTCCGAGAACATCCTCAAAGCCATTGCAAGGCCAGCAGCCATTGCCACAGTGGCACTCAGGGTGATGCATCCTGAGCAGTACTGGGCAGGGTTGCAAGCCTTTGTGAGCCTCGGAGAAAAGGCACGAAGCAAGGAACTGCTGAAGATGTCAGAGACTCTCCAGTACTGGGCAATGGTGTTTAACAGCCTCACCGTCATATGCAATTGGGAAACCCCAAATCATTGAGACCCCTCATCGATTTCCGAATGCTTTGATATTCTCACTAGTGTGGGGAATTATTCTAATGCTCGGATGAGTATGCCAAACCTGCAGCTGGAGTTAAGGTATGATCTGGGGTGCATGATTGCATTTTCGGGAAGGATTGTCAGACACGCGGTTCATGCAGTGGAAGGGGATCGGATTGCCTGGGCATGGTATATGAGGGATGCTGTTCATGTTTATGCTGGGATTCTGTCGTGTGGATGGGCAAGGTTGGATTGGAAGAAGTAGAAAGGTAGTTACCTGTGTTAGTACCCACCTTCAAATACATGATACTAGATGTCAGGCACTCCATACTCAACATTCGGGTTTTGGGTCTTAATAGTCGGGACTCGATATTCGAGTATATTCCATAGTGATGTTGTACACATTTCACCGACTACCGAGTACCGGGTTTTGGGTTTTGGTACTCGGTGATTCAAGAAAACAACTCCCAAAATTGATGAGTGTCATGTTTTGAGTTTTGTTTCGATTTGTTTCGAGTGTCGAATCTCGGGCTTCGGGCTTCGGGTTTCAGGTCTCGATAATAGGGACTCGATACTCAATGGTCGGCACTCACATCTCGGGCTTCGGGAGTCGATTGTCAGGACTCGGGTTTCAAGACTCGGTAGTCGGGACTCGATAGTGTGGATTCGGGTTTCAAGACTCGGTACCCCAGTACTCGGGTTTCGGTACTCGGTGATTCAAGAAAGTGTCGTGTTGTTTTGAGTTTTGATTTGTTTTGTGTCGAATCTCGGGCTTCGGGCTTCGGGCTTCTTGGGTTTTGGGTTTTGGGTCTCGATATTGGGGACTCAATACTCGATGGTCAGCACTCAAATCTCGGGCTTCGGGAGTCGATTGTCAGGACTCGGGTTTCAAGACTTGGTAGTCAGGACTCGATAGTGCGGATGTGGGTTTCAAGACTCGATTGTCGGGACTTGATGGTTGGGACTTGATGGTTGGGACTCGATAGTCGGGCTGTGGGACTCAATTGTCAGGACTCGGTGGGGACTCAAAACTCACAACTCAAAGCAATGTTCAAGTTTCAAGTCTCGTCTCGAATCTTGGGCTTCGGGACTGGATATCCGGGACTCTATGTTTGGGACTCAATATTTGGGACTCAAGATATCTGGATCTTGATACTCGATATTTGGTATGCAGGACTCAGCATATAGCAATAGGTCAGATATTCGAAAGTCAGTATGTAATTTTCAGTACTTATTTCATCATGTACAGAATTTAGACTTCAACATTCTGAACTGAAGGACTAGAACTACTCTGGTCCCCTTGGGTTCAATTTGGTTAGGACGGCGGTGTACATCTGAATCTCTGCCATCTTTTCATGGATGCCAGCTTGTTGATCCTCAATCACTGTCAGGAGGTGTTCCCTCATCCACCTCAGTGCCTTCAGCGTTGCAACCGAGCTTTCATCCACCTGCTCGGGAACAACAAGATGTTCGTCCTCAACGCCAGACTAGAAAGGATTAGTCATCACTCAAGGAAATTCTGTAAAAGTCTTACTAGCCAATGCTGGTAGTGACAGACACAATTAGCGAATACCTGATCCCATGGCCATAATTTGTTCGGGATGGCAGTTGATACGGTCCACCATTGAGTACCATAGGTGGATACAATGCGGGAGGGATCCCCCAGATCTGCAACGTCTTGAAACTGGCATAGGTGGGATGAAAAGATGTGGTCCGGAACCATGTTCCAGGTGAGCTCGGGAATCAACTGAAGAATATGAGCAACCGGCCTCGGAACAACCGAAATGATGTTCCTTGCAGCTGAGTACTGCAGGATGGGAGTCACAAAAGTCTGTTGGAAATGTCAGCATTGACCACCACAGTCATCAGCCTCTTACAGCTATCTCCCATTGCAGCCCGGCTTTAAAGTGCGTGATCCGAGTAGCAGAAGGCTCCTGGGTGTGGGCAGCCTCCATCTGATATTGAGAGATGGATGCTCGGATGCGAGATGCAGCCATTGACATTGTGGCTGCAATATCTGCCTGAGTGAGTGTGAGGGGTCGGAACCCATTGCCGGAAGTCTGAGAATTAGAAGGGGATGTTGGGGGAGTATGCAATACAGACATGGTTAATGCAGGATTATGAAGCTGGAAATGACAATGACAATGGCAGTTGGTTTGGAGGTCAAGATATGAGCCACTGGTTGATTGATAAAAATTTCAAACTCCGACATGGGTCGACCCGGCCAATTCCCGGGACTAAAATGTTTGGGTCAAAGTAGCTGTTTCATATCATTGGCCAAAAAAATTCATTAATCTCGAGCATCTATAAACCCGGTCTTCAGGTCTTGAAATGCTGCCTGGGCATCCTGTGCCAGCAATGAATACATTTGGGATTGCCTTCCCGAGTAGCATGCATGACCCGGAAGGTGTTTCACCAATGATTCGCACATCCTGTCACCCCATTGGGTTGCTTTCCACAAGAAAAAGTTACATGTCCAATCCATCTCCAATTGGACCAACATCATTTCTTCCTTCCATCGATCCCATAGTGCCTTTGCCCGGAGCCAATGAACTCGGTAAACTTCGGATGACTCCGTCAGCTGAGCGCGAGACACATCAAGCATGCCCGAACTCACATTCCTCATTCCACGAGTGATTGGGACCCCCAAGGTCGACTTCGACTGACCAGAACCAAGTGAGGGACTCGTTTCGCTGACCTCGGGCATTTGGATCGCCAACGGCAGTGCTGATTTTGAGTTGCTCTCGAAGCAGGGGTTTGTATTTCTGAACCTGGTCTTGCCCTGGCTCCAGTTGCATCATTTGCTTCCTCGTCTTCATATATATACTGGCATGGAGGGACACTGCCTGCTGCACTGACGTCACCTGGGACCAAGCTCGAGTTTTCAGGGCCTGGGATTTGGCTTGCCTAACTGTTGTTCGAAACAGAATCACCTTGTTGCACAAGTGAATTCGGAGGTTGTGAAGGGAGTCATTGGCCTGCCCTTCACGAAGAGACATCTCCAGCGGAATGAGATCGTCTGCCATACAGCGTCTGCATCGATCTACCCCGAGGTTTGATGGCAATGGGATTACAGTGAGCTCAGGGGAGTTTGCCCATGTGTCAGATGTCTCGGTGAAGTCTGCCAAGTCATCATCGAGATCATCAAGAATGTCCAAGTACAAGTCTTCAGGATCTTCATCTGCATCAAATCCCTCTCCGAGATGCGTAATAGCAGACCGAGTGAATCTATCTATCTGGCCTTGGAGATGATCGCATTGCCGGGCGATGTCTAACTTCTGTGTCTCGGTAGTTCTTCTACCAATTCTTCGGACCTCGATGAGCAATGCGATTTGAGCCTCTTCAATCGCCAACCCCATTGATATCCATGTTGCCACAGACCTGCGAGCAGGTGCTGCATTTCAGGCATTACCCTCCTCTAGTAGCCTAAGCTCGATCTCCTTTTTGCTCGGTGCTGAATGCAAACATTAATTCAGACTTTGATGGAGACAAAGTCAACTAACCCTTCTTGATATTAATCTCATATACATCCATAGCCGCAGGATTATTTATTCTGCTGGACTGAGCGATCCTCTCGCTGGCTAGCCACTCTGTCTTTGAATCGCCGGGTGCTGCTTCATTGAGTATGTCGAAAGCCTTTTCACTTTCGGCAATGCCATTCTTCGCCTGCTTGTATTTTCGGCAAAGGGTCCTTTTCATGCGGATCATCTTGCAGAAATTGGAATCATTCATCTGATAATCAAGACATTCCTTTCGATGTGGGGATGACATTCCCCGAGCAGCAGGGGAAATCAGGTTGAGACATGACCATAGGGTCTCCATGATCTCTCCATCAATCTGACCGATGCCTTCGATAAAATTCGACAGCATATCGGACATAGCAGCTGTCCTGATGTCCGTGGATGTGCCACAACCCGATTCCAGGGAATGATGGTCAATTCCGGAACCATTTCGAGAAATCAGGCTTTGATCCACCCGAACCCGAAAGTGCTTGTTGTATTGACAGTTGATATCATAGAAGGTGACCACCCTGGTGATGCCTTCCATGTTGTGCCGGGCAGCCTCACAAAGGGCATAGTCCATGTTCATTTGTCTGCGAATGATGCATGGTTAACTCGTGAATATCGAATGGCTGGGTCGGCTTGCCTTTCGCCTTTCTGAAAATCTACCATCAAGTGAGGAACAAAGCAACCGTGTCTCGCACAGGCTACTCCCCCGATGCCCATGGATTCCAGCTTGTGCCGAGCCGCATTTGCTTGATTTACTGCCCGGTGATTGTTGCAGCTTGATTTTTCTAAAGTGTCGGCAGCCTCTGCAAGATGCGTTTTATACCTGTCCTTTCCCACCATGAATCCCAACCCATCTGACAGCCAAACTTCATCAAATGGCTTCATGGGATGCAGGTGTTCAGCTTTGAAATTTCCGTCCATAACAAATGACTGAGTGTATTTCCACCTTGGAGTTGTTATTATCGCTGAGGTGACTTCGGTATCGAGGAAGACTCACTCATCAAGTGATTCATCCCCTGAGAAGGACACATTAATCCCAGGCTGAGGACATGCCGGGCAAAATAATGCGAGATCTCCTGCATTCGGGCTGTCGGAACAATGGCTGAAGCCATGCCATTTCATCGTCTTCAACTGCCTCCCCTGTCGGGCGACTCTTATGAGCTCTCGGTATCGGTCCTTGCCCATGCCTTGTCAATATAATGTCCTTTAGATGAGAGAGATATGGCATTACCGGTACAAGGTGTGGAAACATCCTCGAGGTCATTCGCCGGAGCTTGCTGTAATAGTTCATCACCGAGGTCCCCACATTCAAGGTTGTCCAATAGAAAATCATCGAGAACCCTGAAGGTGAACAAAGTCTTCGGCTTGTTAAATGAAGCGGGGAAAAATCCATGTCGAAACATTTGAAGGTCTGGACTCATGGCATTTGGACAATCGCAGCATCGAACCCGGAGGCGATGAACTCCGGACTTGTCAATGATGACCATGGTGTTTCCTTCAGCTGGAACTTGGGTCCCGACACAGATGGTAGATCTTCAGGCTCAAGCTGGTCTTCCGGTTTGTCTTCTTCGAACAAGTCCCACCTATCCATAAGTACCGGACATTGTTTGCCCTCATGACCGAGGTGTATGACGAGTCCGACGTGAGTGAGACAACTTTGCTCAAAGAATTGACCATTCCATTGACTGATCCAATGGAAGGGATTGCAAAGATGTTGACTTCTGCAACAGCCAGTGCAATAGAGTGGCTCCCCAAGACAATCTTGACATTTGTAGACCCCATCCTGGTTGCAGACGACGCATCTCCTATCTTCTGGTGGAGCTTCTCGATCCAGGAGGTGATGGCAGATATGATTTCTGCCTTGGCAGCCATTGCCTGAGGTAGTCATTTGACTCTGGATTTGTTATACTTAGCTATCATTTGAATTGCAATGCAACATTTTA